>NW_019265805.1:491669-518061 GCF_002742605.1 Olea europaea var. sylvestris | reverse complement strand
AAATTTCAATCCTCCGTTTACTTGATAGTGCTATACAGTGAATATATATCCATGTTGCTGCAAAATGGTGCGGTGCAGTCTATGCAAATAGTACTAAAAATACAATACGAATATCTAATTATGGAAGTAATTGTCTTTTATCAGATTACAGAAGTTGTATAACAATAAAAGAGAAATGAGATAATTATTCATTTAGCAAACAAACCAGTAACTGCTTATTTCAGGCAAGTGACATTAATTTGGGATCTACAAAAGAGAAATGAAGACATTTAACTTGGAACAATAGGAAAGAAGCAACAAAAATCTTCTTGTGTTATCCTCCTCATACAATCATTAAAGCTTTGCACATTCTAAGTCCCTACATATATTTCATGAAAACGTAAGTCTTTACAAATCTTGCAACATTGTGGAACTCACAAGGTTGTAACTCTCTTTGAGTTGGGATCGCATTGTACTCCTTTCCATCCACATGGATCAGGATCCTCTGGTCTCCACTGCCGCAGAACACCATCTGAACTAATGATGGCTGTCCTAAAGTTGATCAGCACCTGTCCTGAAAATCAGAAAGCACTTTTTCATGTATAAGCATTTCTTCATTACCATTTGTTAATGTTCAATAAGCCAAAGGAGTTGTATAAATGAAATTTCTGACAGGCAATAGAAGTTAATGTACTTAAAAGGAGACAAGTTTAACAAGTAAACACATTCCAAGTTGCAGTAGACTTGGATGTCATGGTGTTGTTTATTTACATAGATACAATATATTACACAGAAAAATAAAATCCCGTAACATCTTTAAAGGGTCTACAGACAAGTATCCATGCAAAATTAAAGAAGTTAATGAACAAAAAAATCATACGACCATACCATCAGGACTGAGAGCTTCAGTTTCTTTTGCCAGAGTATAAAGCAATAGAGTGCATAAAAGCAATGGTTGCTGGAAATATATGCAGAAGCTGCCCATTGTAGCTCTAATTGGGCATGAGAAGTTCACTACATAGCATCTAATGCACAAAGCTCCATAATGGTTCCTTTGAACATGCAGTTATCAAGCTGACAAGAGCCACATTGCAGCCACTTCAAATCCCCCTGGGAAACAATTATTTATATATTTATAAACAAGCAATAGCAGAAAAATAACTTCACATATATTATATATGTTATAAGCATCGAAGGATTTTCTTTAAGAAGGCAGCAAGTGGATGCGCCAATGAAAAAGGAGACTTTTTGTATTTATAATTAATGCATGTTGGGGTCATAATCAGTAGCTATCCAGTTTTGCATGAAAACAAAAGTTGTGCTCTAGAGTAAACAATTTGTTTTGAAGTATTCAATAGGACAGGTCAAAATATCAATAGGGTCAAAGAACTGTTGGGGCAGAGGCAATTAATTGATGTAATTTGCTCACAAATTGCTCACAAATTGAACCCTAATGTTTGTGTAGGAAAATAACTTTTCATACCCATAATTGACAAAATTCAGGGAAAAATAAATAAATAAATAAATATGCAACAATACAACGGCACTTCATCTGCCATATTGATGTTTTCAGATGCCATGAATGAGTTTTATAATCTATGAGTCATACTGCCTGGAGGACCCACTGAATGTAATTGCTCTGGTCTAACAAATAGTTTTCCAGACAGAGCAAAACAATTGTCATAATAATCAAGCAACAGAAACACTATTCACAATTTCAGGCACTGCCTTCTAACAGAAATGTAGCCTCTAGTATGGTAAATTCCACACAAGGAGGCCGGAGTCACATCTCTAAGGCTTCCTTCATTCTTTCTGTATTCCTGGTTGTGGGATCTGTGGTTGTGCCCTTCATAGAGCATCAAATCAATTTGAACACATCAATACAAATTCTATGTCCTCTTTTTTAAAACAGTTGACCTGTGACTATCAAATTCGTGCCGTGTGTGACTTACATCACTTCCATATCTATGCCGTTCAACATGCAACTCAAACTCAAGATCCGTGCTAATGTATCAAATCAACAGATATGATTCCCTTAATTCTATCATTCATGCCCTTCTGGATTTTCTATATCATCTTTTTTCTTTTGTAATCCTTCACACAAAACCACCATTTCCAGTATAGTAGCCCACTATTGTTCAAGCAAAATACACACTCAAGAACATAACTCAGAATTCTATATAAGCATGAGATATTGATTAATCAAAGTAAAAACGAAAATGTCAAGAGAAAGTAAGAGTGTATATAGATAGAAATTTTATAAAATTTGATTCTTCCATTATCTTTTTTAAGTTCCCAAAATATAAGATCCCTTTGTAATACCCCTCTCTCTTACTAATCTTTCTTATATTTAATATTTCTCAAAGATACATAAATTCAGTGTCTTATAACTGTTAACAAACTGTAAATGTAATAGAATAAACCAAACTACAATCTTCAGTATCAAATTCTTTTCCTTCACCACACTTTTCGTGGCTACATTGCGACCTACAGTAATTACCATCAGTAACAGTAAATTATTGCTGACCAAAAATTTGGGAAAAAAAAAGAATAATAATAATAATAATAATAATAAACAACAATAACAAATAAAGGTTCCACACAATACATTGAAATTTAACTTTATTTCATCATTTATTCATAAAAAAGCAGATCAAAATCATCACTTCAGACACTCAGCAGGTGACAATCTTAGCATAAGTCAGCCACCCATTATCATCAAGAATCCTAAACAACCAGATTATTCACAATTTGGGCGTATTCCTGTGAGTATATCAATTTTATACCGATTAATTAGCAAAACGGAGGAAATTGTGACCAAAATCCGTAAAACGATAAAATACCCCGTGGAGGCTGTGGCAATGGTAGATTTGAACTGTGAATATGAAGTTGAGCTCAAAACACAGAGAAGGAGAAATAGAGAGAGAATGATAGACTGAGAAATTGAGAGTTGAGCTGTAAAGTTATGTAATTGCAACAAAAATTGAAAAGGGTCCTCACTTTCTCTCTCTAAAAATAAATGCATGCAAACATTTCTGTATGTACATGTACGGTCTGCAGTAGTACGTCGACTGTTGGATTCTAGCAACAATGTCTGTGTGTAAGAGAGAAAGTATGAGTATGTGTCTGTGAGCGAGATGCTCGAATTATACGGGCATTCGCAGGAGAGACAATGGGAATGGAGAGATGGCACGTGTGGTAGTGAATTCACACGCCTGCGACCGACTCCTGTGCCGTTCGAGGAGAGAGTTTTGAAATGGTTGAACCCCAATCTTGAGGTTCTCACCGTCACCCTTGGAGCATCGAAATGTAAATTATAGATGTGTCCCAACAGGTCAGAAATCAAGAATTTATCCGTATATTGATGCTCACAAAGAATCTAATTTTATATCTCAGAAATCGAACCCTCACACTGCAGCTGTCAGCAAAATTGAGATTACCTCACTCCTTTCCTTTGCACCACTAAATTATGCCCCGAAGGGCTATTCGAGGAAGAGAGTTTTGTTTCGTATTGATTATTGATAAGACCTGTTCTTAGAAAGTGAAAAGCTACTTAATTAATTAATTTCACCAAAGTGAAAAATAAGTAATGATTACCAAACAAGCCATAATAGCAATTTTGCTAGGTGAATTGTACAGTATTTACTGTATTTTGGACAATAATAGAGAGGGGGAAAAAAGGGAAAAAGAAAAAAGTTAAACTTGTCAATTCTGCCCAAAGGACTCGTGTTATGATACAGTATTTTGGTGACATTAATTTGGAAGAGAAAAATGTGGGTCGAAAGATTAGACTCGTGTCCTTCGTAGATAAGTGATTTAAACAACAAATAGAAACAAAATTAATGGGTGAATTAATCGGTTTTGACAGTTATCGCAAACTTAATTTTTTGTTTCGAGTTGAGCCAATTTTTATGTTGCCGTGATCAAACTAAGGGCTTGTTTGATACGTTTTATGAAAACTCAAAAGCAGCTCCCGAGACTAAAAAAATGCTTGTGAATTCATTTTCTAGAGGCATTTTCTGTTGGAGACGACTTATAAAAAGAGCTATGTAAGGGTTGATTTTTGATATATTTATTTGACCAATTTTAACCCGCAAGAGCGTGATCAAAATACAATTTATATGAATGGAAATTTGAACAGAGTTTCGGTACAACGATTACACAAAACAAGGATTAAGAAGGAGTAGAAATAGAAAATAATTCAAGGCGAGACGTTATCACTTTCTTTAAGACAAATTGCCCCGCTACGGTACTCACGGTGAATGACACTTGTCTCCGAAGATACAATGAATTCACAAATTGTGATAGCAGCACTTCAAACCACAAGAAACCAACGAACTTTTAACAGAATTTCCCCTCTACAAAGGAAATATATGAAAATGCTATGGAATTAGAAGGGAGAGAATTGAAAGAGGAGAATGAATGTTCAATGCAATTGCTGACCCAAAATCATGTCCATAAGGTCCTATTTATAAATGTAGAAATGGTGCAAATGAAGTCGTGTGGATCAAAACATGCATCCTTTCGAAAAGTTGTAACACTTGATTTTTTTCAACTTTGGTCCGCAATTTTTCATTCATTCGCAATTGGTTTCAAGATTCCAAATATACCATAATGATTTACTCGACGAGTAAAATAAATTGGTCTATTTACTTTTGTAATTTGACCATCGGATCAAGTCCAAATATTCGGCCGAAGTTGACACGTTAGTCACACTTTTCGATTTCAATTTTTACTTAACTAATTTCTGATCTTTCATGTTAATTTGGAAACCAATTTCAAACAATCCCCCACATGAATGGAAATTCGAGTATGCAAATGATATGCGAGATGATACATGCAATTGTAGAGAGAGAGCGGCGAAATATTACATCGGGCAAGGTAGCTTCCGGCTTTAAACCTTCCCTAGTGAAATATTATCGAGCTTACTTGGCTAGTTGGTGAACATGATGTCTTGAACCGACCAGCCGTTAGTGTAAGCCAAGACAACAATACTCACATAATATCTTCCCTAATTCCGTTCTTGGTTCTCATGACTTGGTTCATTTTGGCCCTCAACCCCTCTTGGTTTTGCAAGTGTTTTAGAGAATTTAAGCCTTGAATAATTCTCATTGAAGTAGTCTCACTTCACACTCACACAGGTGACCTCCTATTAAGAGTATTCTGCCTGCTCCACTTGACTTAATCAAGATATAGGAATCATTAAAAGATTATCTTAACCTCTTCCAATTCTACAGAAAGCACTTTGGTATCATAGGAATGAGTTAGGAAATTATTTCCTAAATACTTCATGGAATCCTCATAACTTAGTTGTCCGGTCCACATGTGGGCCGACCTACATTGTTTTGAATTAGAACAGGCCCAGCCCGAGCATGAAAAACCCCACCACCATAGAGCAAAGCTTGAGGTACAGAGTAGGGGTTCAAAACCCTTGCCAAACACTCACAACATGGATGGGGTGAGTGGGGTTTTGAGCATTTTTTTATACAAGCAGGTCTCGCGTGGGACCTGCCTGCTGTGAGTGTGTGCAGGGATTCTACTCACAGAACCCTAATACACACAGCATAATTGGATTGACCACCATAACCCTGGATCAAATTCTCAAAGTAGTAGCTTCTTTAAAATTCAATATTTTTAACATCAATAAAAGTCTTAACGTTACAATTATGACCCAACACAACACAATTCTAACCAATGAAGAGTTTTACTCTCTATGAAAGTCAAAATACGTCTCTCACATGTTTGGCAGGGACGATTGGATAGTAATAAACGATATCAAAGAAGAAAAATATGTCAAAATCTTGTCCATTATGCTGGTATGCACCTCAAAGATTGTCTTCATGGGACGAGTTCGTTCACAAGTGTTTTCAAGAGGTCATCTCTCTTCTCAGCCAGGCTCTCTTCTCTTGTCCACCTCTTTTCATCCGCCTCTCTCCAAGCCTGTTCCATCGTCAGTCTATCCCTTTCAAGTTTTTCCATTGTTTGTCGCCATTCCTGCTCAAAAAGATCCCGTTCTTGGGCTCGTTTCTCCATAGACTCCCTCCACTGCATGTCGATTATCTGTTGCTGCTGGAAGAAACTCTTCAGCATCTCATTAAGATGACTAAGAATGCTATCGGTATTGTTTGTATTTTTCGAAGACTTTTCTGAAAGTTTCTCTGATGCTCCTGCCCTTTGTCGTTTTTCTGTCCCGACCCTCCTTTTAGGTGCCTTTACAACCTCATCCGCATCGCTCTCGTCATCCTCCTCTTCTGCAGATTGATACCGGTTAACTTTCTTGAGCCTCTTTTTTCCGCGCATCATAGCAACCTCATAGTCGAACTGAGTTTGGTGCATATCATTGGCACTTGCTGATAAAACTGCATGCAACTCATCAAAAAATGGACATTGCTGACTACTACCTACAACATACGTTTCTTGTCCCTGTAAAAATCAGAAGCCATTAACGTTATGGTCTAAAGTTGGAGAATCAGTAAGAACAAAGGAAAAGTTCTTTAACCTGTACTGGACCAGATTCAAATTTTCAGAGCACGCAGAAATTCACAATACACCCTAACGTAACTTAGTTTTATTTGGTTTTGGACCATCGTTGAACCCGTACTTTATCTTTCTGACTAGCACCCTTTCTAAGAGAAAATTCGAGTTCTGAGCAAAAACACGAAATTGCTCCCAAGTAACTTCTAAAGCTTTAAAACTCTAAGCTTACATTATATATAAGAATCAAGGATAGATGCCTTGCAATTCAAAAAATGATACACCAAAAATATTTCATCACACGATCTCTCGACAATAAAAATAAAAAAAATCAAAGAAGTTCTACACAATAATTATGCCAAAGCAAAAATAACCTTTCATGTTTCAGCATACAAACACGAAAACCCAATAACAGTTCCTCAAGAGGGAATCACATGAAATTTACTCGTCATCCAAACAATATTTGCCATTCCTAAGCATTCCAAGGAAGCCTAAAAACATAGTTTCTTTTTTTTTTCTATGACCGTGGATGTTCGGCCAACTTAAGTTCACCTCGACTAATCCCTTGAGACCCTAAAGTTTAAGGTCGGATACTCACCTCAGTGCCTTAAAGGCTAAAAACATAGTTTCTATTATCAATCTTCGGATACTCATCTCAATGGCCTTGAGCTAAAAGCATGGTTTCTATTATCAATCTTTCTCCTTTTTTCATCCCCTTTTACCCTAAAGGAACCACCAATTTCTTATTTTAACCCGCTCAGGTCCCCAAACCCGACCCCTTCTCAAAAACAGCCAGCATCAAAACTCTACCAAAGAACTTATAGATTCCATTTCTACACCATGGCAAGATTGAGTAATGAATATGTCTCAAATACCAAGCATAATCTTGAATTAACTCAGCATTTTTTTGCCAAGTAAATGATGAATTCTATCGGGATCCCTCGTCCAATACAAGAATCTCGTTAATGCATCATTAGAATCGTATCAGTTATATGAACAAAATCCTGCATTAGCCGCATATGCCTTCTTTTTTTGAGTGGCCATTGACGAATCCTAAGAAGTTCAAAAGTCCAACACAATAACAGATCAATTGAAGTTGAAAGTAACAATCAAAACGAACAAAAAACATTAATTTTCAAACCATTTTCGACTCTGTACTGACATCCAAGCATGAGTATTTCATCTTTCCAACACGAATTGAATCCAATTACTCAATCAATCTATCCCATCACAGAAATAAATCAATTTCATCAAACGATATTAATCAAAAGAAAAGAAAAGAGTATATATCAATCTATGTACCTTGTATCTGTTAACAAGATTTTTCCACTTGCATTTGCACTGATCAGGGGTTCTCCTGTACCCCTTTTCCCTCATTCTGCTAACCACCATTTCCCAGAGATTCTTGTTCCTCTTTGTTGAGGTGAATTGCCCTTCTAACTGGCCCCTGATTTTTATGAAGTCCCTTGTTTCTTGGTTGCTCCACTGTAGGCACCTCTCATCCCTCCTAGGAAACTCATCATCATCACGACCACCAGGGACACCGCTAGCTGAGGCGGAGAAGGGTGGCAGGGATGGAGAAGGAGAGCTCGTGAAGGTGTGGTGCTGATGGTGAAGGGTTTCTTGGGCTGTTGGAGGGCTTAGAGACATCTTTAAGACGGTCAAAAATCATTTTTTGGGGATTTGATTAAGGTTTTGCATCACTCTATCAAAGTGAAAAATGCTTTATTGACAGATTTATGCTTTTTGGACAAGGGAGAGAATAATCATGAGTTTTGACCATCTGAAACTGTTTTTCGCGTGGACGGCGTGGGGCGGGTTGCCGTGGGGGTGTTCAAAGGGTTGGAAATGAGAGAAAATATGGTTTTTTTTTTTTTTGATTTTTGTTTGTTTTTTCTGGGGTTTTTTTTTTGAGCTAATTGTTTCAATGGTCATTGAACTTAGATCCATATCTTTGATTAATCACTAAAATTTAAATGTCGAGTTTTGGTTACAAAATTTAAGTCCATGTCTTCGATTACTCACCAAAGTTTAAAATGTTGAGTTTAAACCATTGAACTTTAAAAAATATTGTACATTCGTCACTGTAAATTCGATATTTTTCAAAATTCAACATTTATATTAGTGAGCAATGTACAACAGTTTTCAAAGTTCAGTGGCCGAAATTTGACATTTTAAACTTTGATCAGCAATCAAAGATATGAACCTAAATTCAGTGATCAAAACTCGACATTTTAAATTTTAGTCTTCGTTTGGCCCCCATTTTTTGAAAATAAAAATGAGTGGAATAGTATTTCTTTTGAAAAATAGGTGGTAGAAAAAAAAGGAAAAATTTTCAATGTATGTGTAATACTATTTTATGAAAAATATATTGTGTGTTAAAAAATAAGAGAGAAAAATATAATATAATGAAATATGATTTAAAGGAGGCCAAACGGGGGCTTAGTGGCCACTGACCAATGAAAAAAATGAGTTAAGTTCAGTGATCATTGGAACAATTAATTCAATTTTCTATGAGATTACCAAAAGTGAAAAATCAAGAAAAAAGCAAATAAATTAATAATTTAATTTCACAGCTCCTATCCATTGACATCCCTAACTGAAAAGGAGGAGATAATAGCGATTTGTCCTGAAATTATTCGACGCTATTTTTTCGGTGAAATGCATCATCATTTAATATATATCCATGAAAATAATCATCATTTAATTCATATCCACATTGATAATCAACTTTATATTAATCTAATCTTCTGATGAATAATGATATAATCCAATAATAGTTGACACTATTTTCTCAGCAAAACACGTCATCATTTAATTCGTATATAGAAAGATAATCAGCATTATATTAATGTAATCTCATATGGAAATTGATATAATATAATAATTTAAGAAGCATTGATAGTCATATTCACTAAAAATTTATAGAGAATTTCACCAACGGATATTGTTGATTAGACCGGAAGATCCATCAATTCTATTGAATTTTCAATTCCTACTTATTTGAGATTTTGCTTATTTTTAAATAAAGCAAAATTATAAGTCAAATTTTAGTGGAGAAATCTTCAGAAAAGTTAGGCATACACATTTTATTCTAATGTAAAACAAACTATTTAGTCAAAATATTTTAGGGAGAATTGCACCATGCTTCCCTACCTCATTGATCTATTGAAAGTTGATCCTTAGCCTTTTTCAAAAAACAGGCTTTCCAAAATATTAGACTATGCACTCGTTTGATAGCTATTTTTCACCCAAAAAATTAATTTTTTAATTGTTATTTTATTATTTCAGTCTTCATTTTTTACTTTTTCATTCATAAATGGGATCCACCTTTTTCTCTAACAATCAAAAAATCAATTCTTATAATCACTATCGAACATACCCTATATTAATACACCTATGTTTATCTAATTTTTATAAACAGTGAAATCACTTTATCCACACATATCACGTAATCCACAAATAATATTCAATACACACTTATATACAAATATAATTATAAACACTTCATAAACAAGCTTTCAATTTATTTATAATGGTGAAAATCCTAATTAATTAAGATGCAATTTATCGTAGGAGTATATTTCGCTTCAAATTTTTAATCACTAGCTTAAGTTGATAAACAAAACATTACTAACATGCAATGATCACACATCAATGATCAATTTAAAAAAAGTTTTGTTCATTTGAATGGAAAAATGGAAAGAGATACAAATGGCAATTTGAATTGTCAAACCTGAGTCCAACGATGTCCCATTTCAATGAGGCGATGGATCGATTTTTTTGCCCTCTCCCACCCCGATTGTTAGTTATTTAAAAAAAAAAATCCGAAATTTGTTTAAATTAAATTTAGCTCGACTTTTTTATTTCCAATTTTTTTTTTTCCTCCTTAGTTTTATGAAAGTTTGAGTTGGAAGTCCTAAAAATTAGAAAGAAAATGAAAGTCGTGAAACCGACTTCCATCTGAATTCAATAGAAGCGTTAATACAACAAAATCGCTACATATCCTTGAAACGTTCGATTTTTACAATTTGCTCCCAGTCCTCTTCTGCGTGTTCTAGGGTCTCATCAATTCATCCTCATCTCTCGCTGCCCCCTCGTCTTCTTCGACCCTTTCACCGACGGATTCATCTGATTTACATACATCGCATATATGCAACCACCAAACAAATCCAATTTCTAACAGGATTCAGATAAAATCCCTGCCGAATTTTCTATTATTATCAAGATTTGGGCATTAATTATGATAATCTTTGTTAAATTTCGATTCTCATCATTGTTGAATGTGAAAACCAACAAGATTTCTGGCAATCTCCGAGTTTTTGGCCCTGGTTTGAATCCGTTTGCTCCTTACAACTTGGCCAATCATTCCTCTCGCTAATTTTGTTTATAGTTTTTGTTTTTGAAAATTATGTAAACTGTTTGAGGATAGGTCGGAGCTCTGAAATTTCAGGTATTTTTAATTGGGTCTAATCTATTCATATATTTTCTGGGTTTCTGTTGAGATTTGAAGATAAGACCAAATTCACTGATAAATTGAAACTTGTGCCTTGAATGTTTGTGTGTGTGTTGTTTTTTTCTTTTCATCTCATGTGAAAAAACTTCATTACTATAAAAACTTCTGCCTTGACCCTTTGAATACAACGTTAAAGGTTAAGAATTTGAGCGTTTTGGTCGACCATCGAAGATAAATGTGAATTTGTGAGTTGAGATTTGTAAGATTACTGGACTAGAAATACTTTTGGGGGGACTGTTGTGTGATATAAAGAAGAAAAAGGAATATTTTCAATGATGCCAGGGTTTGAGATCGGACTAATCAGGAAGAGCAGGCAGTTGGGTAGGTTGGGAGGCGACAGGGATGATCGAGGTTGGACTCCGCTTCACATTTTTGCTCGGAAAGGTGACCTCAAACAGGTAATATTTTTACCCCTTTACAGTGATTTTTTCTTGTGTTCTCTCTCTCTCTCTCTCTCTCTCTCTCTATATATATATATATATTCTGTATTTTCTTTCATTGATTGTGCAATATGTATGGTGTTGAAATTCAGTCAGTAATATATATTCACCAGTGGATTTTCATTGTTAGGATAATTTAGATCCTGAGAAACCGTCACTATAACTTGATGATAAAAACAGGGATTTAGTGAGTGATGAATGCAGTACCTCATGTTTTTAGGCAATGAAATACAAACATCAAGAAAACACTCACCACTTGAACGCTTTTGGTATATTTGCAAGAAAGTGTTGGTGAAGAGTCCTGCCAAATATGTAAGGGTAGTGCTGTGGGAAGTCTTGGTCCTCGAAAAATCTCTTTTGTGGAAGTAGTTATTAAGATTCATGAACATGAATTACTATATTTTTGTGGCTCGGGCAACACAGGCTGATATATTATGGAGCAGAGTTTAAGATGCTTAAGTAAGGTAAAGAAATGTCAAGGGTCTGAAGTAGATTCTTCCTTTGATATTTAGCTCTTAAAGTCACGTGGACGGGGATCTGGAAGTTAGAATGAATTTTTTGCATTGGTTGGTTTTGACATGGATTATGAGAACAGAATAAGGTTCTGTCTATTTATTTGAACTGTTGATTAGCGTCTTTGACAGACAAAGAACTTTACATCATAATGAACTGTGATATTTAGTTCTAAAGTTGAAAGATACGACAACCACGATTCGTCATGTTAGAGTTGAAAGATATTTGAGGTCAAGACCAGCCATATATAGTTTCTAATGTTGGGCAACCACGAAAACAAGATTTAGAAGATACATATGGGTAGAATCAGAACGTTAAAATGGATTTGTGGTGTTAATATAATATGGCAAAGAACTGTGAGACTTAATGTGGGATAAACATCCTTGAAAGACGACATCTTACAGTTCCAGACCATTTTCTTGTAATATCATGGTTTACAAACTGCCAACCCCCCAACCCCCACAAAAGAAAAAATGACAAAAAAATAAGAGAAAAAACTTGAAAGATATCGAGGTCATAGATAATTATTCTGGTTGTATATTAAAAGAAAAGTCAGCCTAAGGAACGCTAGTAAAAAAGAGCTTTTATAACTTTTATTTATTCTCTCAAATTTTTGTGGATTCTTTTCATCTTTTTTAGGTGAAACGGCTTCTCGATGAAGGAATGGATGTTAATGTGGCTGCTTGGGGCCCAAAATCGCATGGTGTGACCCCCCTCCACCTTGCTGCTAAGGGGGGTCATATTAAAGTTATGGATGAATTGCTAGAGCGTGGTGCTGACATTGATGCACGAACGAAGGGTTCATGTGGCTGTGAGTACATGATGCAGAAACGTTTGGCTAAAGTTCAATGCTTATTTATAAGTAATTAATAATTTTCAAAATAAATAAGTCTTTATCTGATCAAAATTGGAAACAAGTTACTTATTTTGATAGACAACAGAAAGATAAGAGTTACAATCAAATAAGCAACTTTTTTACTTAAAAGTAAGGAACAATATTACTTGTCCAAAAATATTTGAATTTAGCGTTTTTAAGCTTAGCCAAACATGTGTTTTTCTTTGGGAAACAAAGAAGAAACATTAAATTTGCTGCTCTATCTTATTTCTCTCTCCTTTTTTTTTTTTGGACACAGGGACACCACTTCACAATGCAGCTAAAGAAAGAAATAAGAAAGCAATTAAGTTCCTGGTTGGTAACGGGGCATTTTTGCCTGATGACATCAACGACACAAGGTTCAATCCACCTCTTCATTATTGTCCCGGTCTTGAATGGGCTTATGAAGAGTTGAAGCGCCTCCAGTTGGATAACTCTTCATCTAGTGAAGCATCCTACAGCTCGGAAAACTGATGGTTTACTCTTTAAGTTGTTGCTTCTTTGCATGCTGTCTTGGAACTGAAGCAGACTCAATTTTACATGCTCTTCTTAAATCTTGGTGCTGTATATGGTTTAGTTTGCAATGGAATAAATGTAAGATTAGAATGTTTGAAGGTCATGTTTCATGTGTTTGCTTTATCTGTCTCAGATATATAAGTCAAATCTTACTCATATGAGATCAAACCTTTGATTGGGTATGTATTGGTTTTGTGTCCTGTTTGGTTAATGTGATTGGTGTGTTTGTTAATCCTGTTTGGGGTATATGTTTTAATCTCTAGGCTGTTTCGTCTTTTATTCTTGAGCGCTACACCTTGAATGACTTACAGAAAATCAACTGTATGGACATATTCTCAGAAGAGTTATAAGTTTTGATGATCATTAGTCATATTGTCCAATGAAGTTGAAATGCATTCTTTCATTGGATAATGTGACAGTGATTCACTGCCACCGAGGCCGATGAAAATCATCGATGATGAATAGCATTATTCTCAAGTTTCATGTAGCTGAAGCTCACTAAGTATTAAAATTGTGCATTTGGATCTCTTTTGATTCATCCTATAGGTTTGTGCGAGACATGTTTTTGGGGTATGATAGTCTTTGCGCTCAATGGTTTGCTAACTCGTACTTCAGAAAATTTAGTCGACACACCTCTTAAGTATCTCTGTTCTTAATATGTTCGATTTTGAGCTACTAGAGCAACGGCATCATCTCGGATGAGATCCACATCTAAGTCACTGTTGGTTATCTACACCAAGTGCTCAAACGCTGCAGCCAAAAGTCAGTCACGTCAAGTCTGCTGCTCAGTTGAAAGCTACGAAACAAGTATGCAGTAGGAAAGAGATCATCAGAGTATAGCACAAGATTGCCTTTTCTTGCTGCATGGGGTCGACCAATGAACAAGGTAAATCCATGCCCTTGTTTCGTTCCATTTCATCGTGTAACAAAAATTATTGCATAAACCTTGCGTCTCTTGCAAGGGCTCACAAATTATTTTTATTTGCAACAATTACTTGAAAGAGAAAACATGGAGACGTAATTCACCCCATTCATTTTATTATAATTTGATTAAAAAAGAATACAATATTGTGAATGGTCATAAGTGATCAATCAAAACGATAATCAATTACTCAAAATGTCATAATTTCAACCTAAAATTTGTGCGGAAGTAGTTAATTCTTTATCCCACTCTTCTCGAAACACAAGACATGTACATAATGAACAAGAGAAGAATAAAGAGGATGGATCTTTATCACTTTGCAACATTTTTGCACCAAAATGATGCAAATTCAAATTTATCCTTTTTGGCCATTTGCCAAACTAATTGATGGAGGATATTTGTGTCATTTATGTTATATATTTTTTAATAAAATAAATTATTATTATTGTTGTTGTTGCTGCTTTTAAAATAAATTTAAATAATGTAAAAGATAATAATCAATGAATTAATTAAAATTGCAACACAAAAACAAGAAAAAATTAAAATATAACAAACTCGATTAATTTAACGTAATTATATATTTAGTAATTTATGTATTTGTAAAATAAATAAAGAAATAACTTTTCAAATAAGAAAGTGATTGGACACTGTTTATTTGGTATATTGGTTGCAAATGAGTTTTAATTTGGTACAAAATTTTGTGTTAAATGATGCAAAATATACCTCAAATTTGGATGCAGAGTTTGAGATGATCTAACTCCGTCTTTTCAAAGAGTTACATTAGGACTTGATCTGACCTATACCATTCTTATTCTGCAATAATTAAAGATTGTCTGGTCAAATTATGGACTATTCATCCTAATTATGAGTCTTCATTCACTCCATTAAAGACACGAAATTGCAATCTTAAATAATTTAAAATCATAGAAGCTATATTAATGTTTTACACATTTCGATATAAAATGAGACTTTTTCTTCTTCACAAGGTCATGATATAGAATCAAATTCATACACATTGTCATTTCCAATGCACTCCAAGGGGCAAATAGTGTTACTATCTAGAGAACGGTATTATGTGGTTAGAAATTTAGAACAAATCACCTACTCCAATCGATCGAATAGTCAATACTATGATCTTGTTCTCACAATGCGCCAGCCCCATTTGTCAATCGTGGATAAAATTAATTATTAATTAAAATAATAAATTGTGTCGCACTGCACTTTTCAATCTAAACGCTAAACTATCATTATCTCAAAGAAATGAGTGACTCTTTAGAGCACCATTTCAATCAGCTTGGGTTAGGAGGGATAGAGTACATTGGTAATGGCATTCTTTGGTGATGATTTAATCGTAGGGGTGGGTGGGCGAAGTAAAGTGGTTTACCTTTTTCATTTGTAATTTTTTTTTTCTAGTTGTTTCAAATAGGAAAAGGGGAGAATGTCAATTCTACCCTTACTAAAAATGGTCAAAAATTAATTTAAAAGTTTAAAGTAATAGAGTTCTGGACGAAAATCATTCGAAGGTCCTTCAATTGTATTTTTAACTAATGTTGGACTATACTACCAAATATGAAAGATTCACGGCCTAATTGTACTTTTTGAAAACGTTAGGAATCCAACTGCAAATTTTCCTTTATTTTATTGGTAATGCGACTACACATTAACTTTCACAGAATTTTTACAGGCTTCGTTGATTGCAAAAAAAAAAAGAAAAAAAAATTCTGGGAATTAGGTGTTGCCAATGCATGCCAAAAGGCTCTGTCGAATCCAAAAATCCAACCCGAACACCTATCCAATGATCCAATCCAAGGATTCATTAATAAATTCCATAGGTTTAATAAGTTTTGACATAATGATATTTCAAAAAATATTAAACATGGAGTAATATTATGTGACACAATTTGTCTACCTGATAAGTCCGATTCAATATAATGTCACAGTTCTACGTTTAATTGAATTTATCTTTTATCATCACGCATTGCAAAAAAAAAAACAAATATTAAAATATCAGTTTGGCTACGTAACATTATTCTTAAACAATTCTTTTTGGGCGAGAGAAAATAGGGTCATGGATTAGTTAATATAAATAAGAAATTTTGTCTTTATCATCTAGTGGAAGTACTAAATCATTTCTCTCTATTAACATATTTACAATTTATTCTCGACAACAATGACTGGCTTACTACTAGGTCATTTATTTCTAGTGCAATACATTAGGTTTACTTTTAGTTATTTTCGATTTTGATGACTTCGTAAATTGCATGAAAGATGAGTAAACGTTCTTGATAGAAAAAATATGAATAAAGGATCTTTCTTGATTGAAATGAGAATTGAATAAATTATGGACAAGAGAATTTGTAGAAAAAATCTCATCTAATTCTATCTAAATCAACAAAAGAAAAATCACATGACATGTTTAGCCCCATATTTACTAAATTTCGATAAAAATTGATGATGTGTTTAGCCCCTGTTTGGTGCAAAGTTCGATGGCCATTGAAACATTTAACTTGAGCATTTGCGGTAGATCCCATTGACTTGATTCTCTCTAAATGTTATGCCGACGAATATATAACTCTCGAAATTTAAATCTTAGATTTAAGTTTAAGTTAAAGTTAATAATTACTTTTAATTATATATTTTGTAGAACCTCCAACTTCCAGATCACATATTTATCAATTTTTATCAAAATATATTAAAAAACTATTTTTAATTTTCACCAAACAGTGGCATAATAAGTGCACCACAACGCCTTTTTTACACTATCATTTTGAATATTTTATAAGTTCTGAAATTTACAGAATGTGTAGATAACATTTAAGCTAAGTTTCAATCCGTAAATAAGAAGTATATTTGATCAGCTTAATTTATAATTTATAATTTATTAGCTCTAAGGAGCACAATTCCTTTCTCTCTTGTGCCCTTATGAGCAGTAAAATATTATTATAGATAAAAAAAAATATATTATCTAGAGGAGTGAATAGAATGAACTTAAAACAACAAAGGGGATTACTATTACTAATTAGTCCCTATTTGGTAAGAATTAAAATCTTGATTTTAATTTAATTAGAGTCAACGATTAATTTTAACTATACATTTCATGATATTAACAACTTTTCAACCATGTATTTCATAATTTTTATCAAAATTTATTAAAAATATTATTTTAATCCTTACCAAACAAGGTCTGAATATGAAATTGGCACATGGATAATTTTATTCATGATTATGTTCTAAAATATATATAGTATATTGTACTGGACAATACTCATATATTTTATTTGTTTTTATTTTTATAATCATGTTCAATATTGTGTAATTTATCTTACTAAATATGTAATTATTAATCTGAGTTACTAGAATTTTCTAGAAAGGAAAAATACAAAGGGGAAATTAAAAAATGGCCTAACTTTCTTTGAAGGGGCTACACTTGATAGTCTAAACATTTATAATTTCATTGAACAGCCTTAATCCAATATTTTCCACAATACAAACTATCAATGACAAGTGACGAGATTTTTTTCCTTGAATTTTGGATTTATAAAGATTTTTTTTAAGAGGCCTTCTCACGAGATTGGGAGTGAAAAAAGATATTTTCATCTTTTGTTAAAATTGTCTGCATTTGAGCTTAGTAACCTCTTCATATAAGGAATTATTTATTCCCAATCAGTGTTGGTAGCAGATGATTGAATGTAAAAAATTGATTGTTTTTTAAACAGTCCAACGATAGAATATCAGTCATTCTTTCAAGGAAGTGGACAAATAATTCTAACAATGTAGCACAGTTGTCTTTGCTTTCCTCTCAAATAAATATATTGACGTCGAGATTTATAATATAATTTTGGTCAATTCTCGTCGTCCTTACTCCACTTAAATTGCAACCAAAAGATTGGTTCAGTCACTCGATTATAGTGTGGAATGGATAAGAAATATGGTGGTCGATTCAACTCTGATAATCAAGTTTGTATATTTTAGAGAGAGAGAGAGAGAGAGAGCCACAAACTTATTTAGTCAAACTGCTTTATTTCTAACGTTATAGTAGACATCGCTTCGACTTGCATCTATTATTTAGTTCTCATTTGTGATAGAATCTTTATGCGTTCGACATTCTCATTAAAAATTCCTAAATTTGAGGTGGCGTACCACTTTTCCATTTCTCATTTGATGGGGGCAATTACACGGATTTTACACTGAAAATTATTATTTTGAAAGTTAATATATGTTTTTGTTCATTAACAATTTTAATGTTTTTTCTTTTTGTTTTTGTGTCTCTACTTTTCTTTCTTTTTTTATGTGATTAAAAACAATATTAAGTGCTTGTCTTTTTAAGTTTTAACGTGCAATCTATCGAAAAGAGTAACGTTATTCAACACCACTGTTGTCGAGCACTGATTTATGTAACTACATAACAATAAATGATACATTCACTTAAATGTTGTCGTATGATTCATTTAATTGAATTTATCAAGTATGACCATCTAGAAGTAAACAATCAAAAATCGAGTAAACAATTAATGCTTTTTATTATTTTACTAATTAATAAATGGGAAGAGAAAAAATGATCCAACCTAAAAATCTTCGAAAAATGTACTCAAATTTGAGCCGAAGATGAAAGAAAAGAACAAAAGAAATTGAAGGCAACTGACACATGAGAAAACATTAAAAAGAACCCCCAATAAAATCTCAACAGTCAATATACTCCAGAATCAAACTCAATTCAAGCCTGATTCATAATTCGAATCCAAGGTCAGCCGCTCTGAGCCAGAAGGCTGTGGATCCTTCAGAAATTCATGATGAGAGGAAGATGATTGATCCATCTGAGCACTGGCATACTGGTTTTCATCCGCATCAGCCGGCAATGTACTAGTTAGCAATCGGCATGATGATCCTTCAGTGTAGAACTTGGTGTGCAGAACACATTTGAATCTAATTGAACACCATTTCTATGGACAGTATTTGTTGTTGGAAAACAGGAGATCTAAGAGTGTGCTTACCAGTGTTCAGTCGTTTCCCTTGTGATGCAAACCCAGTTTCCTTCAACTCAGTCAGTTTACGTTTCATTGGCAACACAATTGGAGTTCTGGTTTGAGCATCCACATCCCCACCAGATTTCACAGCAGATACTAACGGAGTTTCAGCAGTGTCACCGAGTCCAGCAGATCTTCTTGATGAGGTATTTAACTTACTGTTTGATTGTACAGGCAACTCCTCCAGTGTAGCCTGAGTTTTTGAGAATTCTCGCAAAGCTGAAAATACAAGTGGTTTCTTCTTCATTGAGGAGGCAGCTGAGGGACATCTCAAGCTGGAATCCTCATAAGAAGAAATTTTGGGCATATCTGACAGGAATCCACGAGGAGCTCGTCCGGATGGCCATTGAATTTGTATTGATGAAGTTTCCTGTACAGAAGCTTGATTTGCTCCCGATGTTGGGATTGCCAAAGATGGCAAAGGTGTCAACTGAGCCTCTTTCAGTAGTTTAGCAGCACTTCCTGCCAAACCTGATGTGTGTAGGTGCTCATGGATAAGAAGAAGAAGTTCCCTGAAATTCAGATGAAAGAGAATATTATTGTAAGCAAACATTTAAAAAGACGAGGAGGGAAGAAATGATTAAGCTTTAACTCAAATAATATGCTCACGAGCACACAATCACTAAATACCTTGAATCATATGTGATAGGAGTAACTGCAGCTATAGCAGGTCTTTCAATACGTCTCAAAGTCGGGGCAGTGGCATCACTAGCTGCTAAAGTACTTGCACGTCCAGAATTAGTCACAACCTACAAAATCCTTAAAAGCTACGACATGAATACAATTATACAATCATAAGATGCATAAATATTGGACAAGAGAATGCTATCATACACATATATAGTGCGGAGACGTAGAACAAAAATTCGTTTATTTCCAAATAAACAGTTTATCTGCTTATCGCATCAACTAGAAACCCAGTCCAACGATTCCCTCAAAACAAACTATTGCATAAGGAAGCACTATATATATCACTTAACTAAACTAGATTCCTGCACATCTGCTGCATACGTATATACATATCAGAGCATGTGGCAGTGTATTCAGATAATCGCAACGCATTCCAACTGCCTAATTTCAAATGTAGCTATCGGACGAGGAAGTATATATTTATTACCTATGTGAGAAGAGGCAGTCGCACTTTTTGTGCAATTGCTATAAAATTCTGTTCTGCATTCATCAAAGTTTTGTCATGCTGAAATTCATGTACCTTACTCTTCTTTCTTCATAATAGTTTTCTTGACATACAAATATTTCCTTTTCCAACCTCTGAAGCAAAGAAGTGTAACCTATCTTATGGCACAAAAGGATATGCCACAGTATGGAGTTAATTTTTCTTGGAAAACTCAGATGCTATCTCATTCACCTTATTAAGAGAGGAGAAAAGTAACTACTTTTAATTGATAGCAAGCTGGAGAGACTCGCAATCATAGTATCAGCAGAGACAACTCAAACTCCACCTAAAGCTCCTGAGATCAAGTCAGTAAGTGACGACTAAATAGTTGGTAGAGAAAAATGTGGTGGCGAACTCTTGAGATTTCAATCCAGACTATGAATTTTTCCCTATGACTTCCAACAGACTGTTTTTACCTTCCCTTTATTTAGCATGAGATGAATACAAAAAAATCTATCTGCAATCTTGGATATTGCAAAGCACGATGAACTAGCATCAAATTCGAATCTTAAAACTCGTTGAATTTCAGCAGGAAAATATTTATGCTTGAACAGATGGTTCAAACAAATATGAATGAGTATACTGCACATTTGAACTGTCATTATTCCTTGAGATAAGATAACACAGAGGGCAAAGCTGTTCAAAGCAAGTCACCCTATCACACAGTCAAACATCAACTTAATTGACCTTACCCCAATTAGCTCAATAGTCACTTGCACAAGCTCTGCCTGCCATCTGTTCTGCCCACTGCCAGTGGTCTGGCTGCCAAAATCTCGAATAAGTTCTGATAGCTTTTTCCCTACCTGAAAAAGAAAGTTGAACCAACAAAATGAATAACATTTTCACAGGCCTTCATTACAGTCTCTATTCAGAATGAATAAGTACTATAGTTCATGCAATTAATAAATTGTTTCCATTTTGGTACTTACCTGAAGCTTCGTTAATATATGTGCAATTGACTCGTCTCTGGCTAAACCAAGAAGAACCCGACACACGAAGACAGTCAAAAGCAGCAGGAGATGTAACCATCCGGGGTTGGTGGAGACGAAGAAGAACCTTGATGCCTTTATCTGCACGAACAGCTTCACTTGCTTGGCGATATCCTTGTTCTAGCTGTGCAGCAAGGCCAGCACAACCAGCTCCACTACCCAAGGATATTCTACGATCTCCCACTAATCCAGAAGCTACCACAGAAGAAGGTGATTGTGAAGTATTACCAACAGAAGATGAGGAAACTATTGAGGAACCACCTCGATCCATCAACGCAGGTACTTCATTTCGCTCTCTAGGTTCATTCTCGCCTGGAACGTTAACTGCTAGCTCCGTATTATTTTGATCTACAGCTGGACCATTTGCACTCTGAGTTGAAGAATTTTGCTGTCCTTGAGTGAATATACTTGGTTTATTGCTGATTGATGGTGGAGGGCAAACAAGATTTATTAAAACATGCAGCGCTGGTTCAACAATCTGTGTCATTTTGATGTTAAAGAATTTAGTGAAATTAGTGAAAGTGACAAGTAATTACAAGGATAAGCCCAAATTAAGTCTGCACATGTCACCTCAGGTTCAATATAACCTGCACCATTTGCAGCATCCAAAATTACAGCTATACCGACACGATCATTGCTTAACGTAGCATTAACAATAAGTTGGCGGCGATTAGGTATTAAAGTAACGATACGCAATACCCCCAGTGCATATTGAAGCAAATCATGCAAATAACGTTTAACGGGTGGCGCCTGCAGAGCAAATTAAAAGTTACTACAGTTTTAGGTTGAAATACATAAAAAAATAAATAAATAAAAGGTAAACAATTTAAAATGCTACACCATACCTGACATAGCTCCAACATGGTAACATGACCATTACATCTTAAAAACTTCTCAACAACTGGCCAAGGAGCCCTCACAAATGCAGGACCAAGTTTCCGATCCCTCTGTATTTGACGAAATACCACGTCCATAGCCTCATTACTTATGTCGAGTGGCTTGTAGGCTGCCTGAGCACTTGAAATATTACTGGTTGAACTGCGGATGATTTTAATGGGTCGAATTGAATCCACAAGCAAGAGTAGGTGTGCTCTGAAGTATTGTCGCAGTGCAGCACAAGTATGGTAAGCTATCTGCTTCTCAGAAGAAGTCAATACCTCCGCGGGAGATCAGCCATTTCGAAGTGATCCTGAGTTATTTAATGTCCCAGAAGGCACCCCTGATCTCACTGAGGCGGCAATGTGCAAAAGATCAAGGAGTTTCTGCAAACCATCCTGTGCATCGAATGTTATATTTTAATTTGTAATCATGCCAAGAATTTAGAATCACCATATAATAAATTTATAGAAACGAATTCATACCTACGGAAGCCATTGTTGATATGAATAATAGTTGTAATAGTAGCCAAGATCTTCCTCTCCTTGCTCCTCACAAAATATCAGCAATCAATGAGGCAAGCCAATAAAACATATGAAGAGGAGAGGGGACCTAACCTTTATATATAGGAAATAATTTGAGCCGTCCCATTACGACTAGAATTTTAATTAGGGTTTATTTCCGGCCCACATAGTTTAAACTACCACATAAAATTAATTACAACCCGTAAGGTGTAAAATGCACAATTGATCACTTAATAAATTTGGCCCAAACACAAATATCATTATGAACCATATATCTAACCCGTAAAATTTTGCAATCGAATGTGAAGCCCACATATGGAATTATTAATTATTCCAACATTCTCCCACTTGGGGCAAACATTTGATTGCCATAACAAAGTTTTAACACCCGGGTTAGACTACATAAGTGGCCACAAAAGTATAGCTCCAATAATGACACCTTACGTAACATGATCCGGTCCAACAAGAATATTAACACCGAACATGGAAGTCATTACACCAATTTAAGATATGTAAGACCATTCCACAGCTACAAATGTCAACATCCTCATCGACATGGATCCCCATCCTCCAACCAATGTTGTAGTATGTAGTATGAACTTAGCACCAAATGTGATCAAAATTGTGCTAACTCATATTGATTCTCATAATGCTTCGAATCAAAATGAAGCCACATGTCAAATGCATGCTTAAAAATAGTTCATGGATAGGGGAAAAATTATTTTATTATCAGAAGGGGGCTGTACCAAACATATGGGTTGCCTACGTACCCCGTAAATAATCAAGCCCAAAACGTAGTTCTTTACATAAATAACTCCCACTAACCAAAAATATCAAATGTTTCCACAATACTCATATTAGTAACATGTGTCTTAAAGACTTTTGGAGCGAGTCCCTTAGTCAAGGGATCTGTAACTATCGCCTCTGTATTGATATGCTCTATTTTCATCTGCCCTTCTTTGACTCTATCTCTAACGACCAAATATTTGATGTCAATATGTTTTGATCCACCAGAACTTTTATTATTCTTTGAAAAGAATACTGCTATACTGTTATCACAGTAGATGGTGATCGGTCTTGCGATAGAATCAACAACTTTCAAGTCAGAGATGAAATTTCTTAACCAAACGGCTTGGACTGTAGCCCCATAACATGCCACAAATTCAGCTTGCATAGTAGAAGATGCCACTAAAGTCTGTTTAACACTTTTCCAAGAAATGGCACCACCAGCTAATGTAAAAATATAACCTGAGGTTGATTTCAAATCATCTTGACATCCAGCAAAATCAGAATCTGAATATCCTACCACCTCAAGATGATTTGTGCGCTGGAATATAAGCATATAACTTTCAGTTTTCTTCAAATATCTCATAACTTTCTTAGCCGCTTTCCAATGTTCTTGTCCTGGATTAGACTGAAATCTGCTAAGGACACTTACTGCGTAGGCTATATCCGGTCTAGTGCAAACTTGAGCATACATCAAGCTTCCCACAACACTAGCATATGGGATCATCTTCATAGACTCCCTTTCCAGCTCATTCCTTGGACATTGAGTTTTGTTAAACTTATCTCCTTTTATGATAGGTACATTACCAGGTGCACAATTCTGCATATTAAACCTTTCTAGAGCACGTCGTATATAAGCTTTCTGAGAAAGTCCCAATAAACCACAATTTTTATCACGATGTATTTCAATGCCAAGTACATAGGAAGCTTCTCCAAAATCTTTCATCTCAAAATTAGCAGACAACATTTTGTTTGTCTCATGAAACAACCCTAAGTTACTGCTAGCAAGTAGAATGTCATCAACATACAATACAAGGAAAATAAAATTTCTCCCACTGGTTTTAAAATAAATGCATTGATCAATAGTATTTTCGATAAAACCAAGAGATGTCACAACCTCATCAAACTTTAAATACCACTGTTGAGATGCTTGCTTGCGACCATATAAGGGTTTGTTTAACTTACACACCAAGTTTTCTTTTCCTTTTACAACAAAGCCTTCAGGTTGTTTCATATAAACCATTTCAGAAAGATCTCCATTCAAAAATGCTGTCTTAACATTCATTTGATGAAGCTCCAAATTATAGTGTGCCACAAGAGCCATGATAATTCGAAAAGAATCTTTCGACGAAACAGGGAAGAAGATTTCAACATAATCAATGCCTCCTCGTTGAGTGAAACATTTTGCAACCAATCTTACTTTCTTTCGTTCAACATTTCCTTTTGAATCTAATTTATTTTTGAAAATCCACTTGTTATCTACAGCCTTAGCATCTGGAGGAAGTTCAACAAGATCCCAAACTTTATTCCTTTCCATGAAATTCATTTCATCTTCCATGGCAGCTATCCATTTATCTGCCTCAGGACTTGTCAATGCTTGATTATAACTACAAGATCAACAATATGCACGATATTAAAATCGCCCTCCAATAAATATGTCACATAATCACTGGGCAATGCAGATCTTCTTTCCCTTTGTGATCTTCTAACTTGTGGCTCAGGAACCGATTCAATCGTTGTTTGAGGAATTGGAGATTCCTCCTGGTTCCTCAGTTCTTCATTAACAACTTCAATTGGTTGAGAACTAACTCTTTGCTGTATGACAGGAACTGGAACTACAACTTGATTAGGTTCAACAAGAATATCTTTCAACGTGGAACTCCCACTATCTCCAAAATCGTTCTCCAGAAACTTAGCAGTAATGGACTCCACAATTCTAGTGCTGCGATTTGGACAGTAAAACTTATATCCCTTTGATCTATCCGAATACCCAATAAAGTAGCTAGGAGTTGATTTAGGGTCTAATTTCTTTTTAAATGGATTATAAATCCTAACCTCAGCTGGACATCCCCAAACTTTAAAGTGAGCCATACTTGGCTTACATCCTGTCCATAATTCAAAAGGTGTCTTTGCAATAGCTTTACTTGGAACTCTGTTCAAAATATACATAGCTGTTTTCAAGGCTTCACCCCATAAATATTCAGGCAAATTTGTTCTACTCATCATACTTCTAACCATATCTTTTAAAGTTCGATTATGTCTTTCAGAAACACTATTCTGCTCAGGTGTCCCTGGCATGGTGTATTGGGGCACTCTTCCACATTCTTGTAAAAATTTTGTAAAATCACCCATATTTTGACCAGACTCGTCATATTTCCCATAGTACTCACCACCTTGGTCTGATCTTACAATTTTGATACTTTTCTCACATTGTTTCTCTACTTCCAGTTTGAAAACTTTGAATTTTTCAAGTACATGTGATTTGTCGTTAATCAAGTAAACATATCCATATCGTGAGAAATCATCAATGAAAGTTATGAAATATTTATTCCCACATATAGTGGAAAGCAAAGGTTCATTGATATCAATGTGAATTAAGTCCAAAATTCCATTACTCCTAGTCAAACCCTTCCTCGTAGATTTAGTTAACTTTCCTCTTATACGATCTATACAAGTGTCAAAATCGGAGAAGTCTAAGGAATGAAGTATCTCATCTTTTATTAATCTTTCCATTCTATCCTTAGAAATATGACCCAATCGCTTATGCCACAACATAGAGGATGAT
>NW_019265805.1:395807-491581 GCF_002742605.1 Olea europaea var. sylvestris | reverse complement strand
AATTCAAAGGCACATCTACTAAAGAAGACTCAAAACAAACTAAGGCCAAGGGAATACCTGGAGAACTCTTCTTCTTTTCCAACAAAGTCTTGAATTTAAAACAATCTTTTTGCCAGTGACCCTTCTTTTTACAGAACTTGCATTGATCATTTTTCTTTATAACTGCTTTGGGACCACTAAAATTCTTATTCTGCTGACTTCGATAGGACTTATTACCCTTACGAAACTTAGGTTTATGATTATGAGAAGGCCCCTTATTCTGTGATGGCTGAAAAGCTAATTGCACAGTTTCACGGCGCATCCTATACTCTTCTTGGGCACACACTGCTATGAGGTCATTCAAATTCCATTTATCCCGCTGAGCATTGTAAGCAACCTTAAGCTGATTAAACTTACTAGGAAGGCTATTCAAAACATGATAGATTAGGAAAGGTTCCGCAATGGAAATGTCAAGAGCCTTTAGCTTAGATGATATATTTATCATTTTCATGACATGCTCCCTAACACCATTTGTGCCATCATATTTTATGCTCAAAAATTTATCCATCAGATCCCCAGTTTCGGTTTTATCAGACTCAATAAATTTTTCTCCTATGGCATATCCATAAAACTTTTGGCATTTTCGTTATCAGGGATGGCACCTAGAATGGAATCAGATATCGATTGCTTAATGATTTTCAAACAGAGTTTGTTAGCCCTTTCCCACTTTTCATGCTCGGCTACATATTCAATAGTACTTTTATCTGTGGGTTTCTCAAACTTTTTCTCCATTGTAAAATCCAAGCCCAAAAGACCAAGTGTTATTTCTATGTCTCGTTTCCATCTCACATAGTTATTCCCAGTCAAAGTTTTAATAGCAGACAATTGATTTGAAAGAGATGAGGTATTATAAACTGTGGAAACATAAAATATCACACTCAATATCATCTAAACGTAATGCATGCAATCAAATGGATGATGAAATATCCAACTAATTAATATGAGCTATTAATTAGATAATCCGTAATTTAAATCGAAACATATAAATTTTTATTACGGTAAGAGCCTAGATGCATCATCATAAGGTCACCTTTGGGTCGACAATACAACATGCTATAAAGTACTCTTAAAACATATCATGTAGCTAGTTAACAAAATTATACTGATTTTCGAAATACCAACACCTTTGGGAAGAAAGAAATTTCTAAACCAAAATAAGCTCATTAACTTTCTCATGCCATTTTCCAAAAATATTACATATAATAACACCTTTGGGCAAGATATTATGTGCAATAAATCAAAAGTTGTTGGGCAAAAATATATATATTTTTTATTGTAGAGAAAACCGAATAAAAATGAATGTGCCACTTTGGCAGCTACCACCCATTTTTATTTCAAAATATTTCTCTCTTAGTGGAAAAATAAGAATCGTCTCAATGCTCGTGAAAAATTTCATCACAGAAGTTATGCAACAAATCATGATCATTAATTGATGAAAGACAAGAAATCCATACGTGATTAATATTAAGAGACGAAATTTGCAACAAAATTTCAAAATAAAATTTAATGCATAAATAATGGCAATACATAACATTTTAATGAAATAATAGAAAAGTCGTTAATTAATTTTATTATTTATTCAACATATGATTTTAAATCTCAAGTTTAAATAAAATTTTAATTGGGTCGAAATTGAAATCTTAGGGTTAAACCTTTTAAAAGTTCAAATTTAATATCCTTTGAAAATTACATATTAACCCTAGATTTAAATTAAAACTGGGTCCCTCAATATTTAAAATTGGTGGCAGGTCCTTCAACTATATAAATTACATGACAGGCCCTTATTTTATTATTTACAAAACCTAGCCCCCCAATCTGTAATTGCAAATAGGGGTTTGAAGAATACTTATTTACAGCAGAAGCCCCCGTCTACCTTAAACCCATTTTATACCGAACTAAATTTTTTTTGTTTTTTCTTGCGGCATCCGGCGCCACTCCTGCCGACGCTGTAACCCGTGCGGCAGCACCGATCAACCAAATTTTTTTTTCTTGATTATCACCTTAGACAAAAACTCACACAGATTCACACATTATATATATATATATATATATAAGTTTTCAACATTATGCAATACCGTACGGGGCCTATGATAGGTTTAAAACTCCTTGATATTTGTTTTATATAAAAGGAGGAGAGAGAGGGAAGCATTTACTATTCACACATGGAGGAGAAAGGGGAGAGAGGGAAGCATTTATTGTTTATTGTTCGTGCTTTCTCAAATTCTCAGAAAAATAACAATATAAAAAAAAAAGCCAACTTTTTGATTATTGTGGAAGATAATAACTCTGCTTTCTCAAATTATTAGAAAAATAACAATATAAAAGTCAACTTCTTGATTATTCAGGCAGAAAACGAGAGAACATATTGTTTTATTAGGGATTCTAATCTTAGCATGAAAGCTCTGATATCAATTGTTAAATTTTAATTTGTAATCATGCCAAGAATTTAGAATCACCATATAATAAATTTATAGAAACGAATTCATACCTGCGGAAGCCATTGTTGATATGAATAGTAGTTGTAATAGTAGTCAAGATCTTCCCCTCCTTACTCCTCACAAAATATCAGCTATCAATGGGGCAAGCCAATAAAACATATGGAGAGGAGAGGAGACCTAGCCTTTATATATAGGAAATAATTTGAGACGTCCCATTACGACTAGAATTCTAATTAGGGTTTATTTTCGGCCCACATACTTTAAACTACCACATAAAATTAATTACAACCCGTAAGGTGTAAAAGGCCCAATTGATCACTTAATAAATTTGGCCCAAACACAAATATCATTATGAGCCATATATCTAACTCGTAAAATTTTGCAATCGAATGTGAAGCCCACATATGGAATTATTAATTATTCCAACATCGAATGCAACAATAACTGCTCCGAAGACAAAAGCAGCAGCAAAGAATAAAGCAGCATTTCTCCTAGCCTGATCCTGAGGCTACTCCAGAAGTTGAAGAGCCACTCCACAACCTGGTGGACAACATTTGAAGAAAGGGCACATACACGCTCCATTATCCCCTGTAAAATAGTCTTTTTAAGTCAAAACCGGCTTGATGGTATAACTAACAAGAACAATAAAGATTATACAGATTCTACAAAAATATATAGAATACCTCTAGAGGCATACAGAGAAATAAGGAACAAGATCAAAGCAAATGTAGATGCACTCTCAGAAACAATTGTTAGGACATACAGGGTAAACAAAATTACCTGAATTGAACCAATTCCAAATAAGCAGGAAGACAGACCAAAAAATGTTCGTGCAACTCTAGGGACAGGGAGCAACTTTTGCATGCCACCACGATCCACAAACAGCGCAACAAATTTTCGAGGAGCAGCCAATGCACAGATTAATTTCAAAATATCGGGCAAAAGTAATGCAGAGCTAGAAGCATCTTTATGCTTAAAACTTCGATGCAATAGTGTAAGACAGACATCCACCCCTTTTTTGTGTAACACAGGACCAAGAACTTCAACATACTCCTCTAAAATCACAAGACACTGTATACAGAATTTTTCCTTAAGCTTTCGGAGGGATTCACTATCAAGAATGAAGAATTCACCAATATCTTCAATAGGTTCTGGTTCTGTAGGTTTTGAATTCCCTGAATCATCATCCATGGTACTTGAGCCCCTATACCAAGTCATGTGAGGATCGAGATTAAATTAATAAACAATCATATAGAAATAAAAGAATTCATGGACATATTAGACAAAACCAATATATGCTAGGGATGTCATGAATATAAAGCAAATACCAACCTTGATATCGCAACTGCATTAGCAGCATCTATAACAGTTAATGCCGTTCTTGAAGCTGCCATCATTGCAACTTCATCACTGTTTGTTTTCTTAAACTCCTAAATTCGCATAAAACACATACTTTGAGAGTAGAAGAGAACATAACCTCAAAAAAGCAAGAGAGAAAAATGTGCTCACCTCTAAAGCAAAACTCTTAACCACTTCGGCAGCTGCATCACTAGCTGTTTTTATGGCTTCTGCTGGAGCATTCGCTGCTCTGGCTTCAGCAGCTCTGACAGCTTTCTTGAACACATCGGCAATGTCCTTAGAGCCAACTTTGCAATCTTTGAAGCATTCATCATCATCATCTCTTTCCAGGACAAAAGGATCAGCATTGTTCTTTCCTAAGCCCTTCTTGGCATCTGAAGTCCTTCTCAATTCCTGGCTTCTTGTCAGACTCCGATCCTTCCCACTTCGGCTGACACGACCAGTCCCAACTCAACCTAATTGACTCGACACTGTCGTGCGCCGGTGGTAAATGCTAGCTAAATGCCGGACCCACCACCAAAGCAAACCTGACCTATTTGACTGTGCTATATTTCTATGAAAATTTTGACAAAGTTTCCCCTTAAAAATGGACAAAACAAACCTGAAAAATCATCAAAACCTCAAATAGACATTCAAACCAAAAGTTTTAGAAACCACCACTTCCACTAATACCCCCACAACTAAAACAAAATATAACAAAATTCGACTGAGTGCTTCTACAACAACATCATGTCTACATGCAAGCATTACATCAATTACAAACCCTTCTACAAAGTGCATGACACCCCAAATATTAGACAAAGTATTTAATAAATATGAGTTTCCCAACAATTCATTACATACTATGAAACGGTCTCTTTCGTTTCAACAGGCTTTTCCAAGTATCTCAAAATCAACGGTCTCCCGATAGGAAAAACATGACAAAAATATGAGTTCGTAACTCAGTGAGTGGATGATTTGCAAATAAGTAAACTTTTTCCAGTTATGCATATTTTCTAAAAATTTTAACTTTATTAAATCCTTGAGAATTTCTGAATCTAGTAATATTTTTAAAAACTAAACATGATTACATTATAAAATTCTTTATTCTAAATTCTAGATAAGTATCTGTAAGGTATAACAAATATAAAGAATCTGATATTCATGAAAATTTATGAAATATTGCTGCTGCTCAATACTATAAGCTGAAAGCTTTATTCTGAAAACTGAATTAACTGAATTCTATAATCTAAAATCTGAGCACTGAATAAATACTAAAAAATCACACTAAAAAGAGTACCTAATGAATAGCTTTACTTATGTACAGAGTAATCTCGATGTACAAGGCAAAGTCATTCAAATCTGATAATCTGGTCATACGTACGCGGAGCTGCCCCAAAGGCTAATGACCCTAGTATACGGCACAAAGCCTATGTGTGTACGAGAGTGGATCCCAAAGACCTCTGATAATCTGGTCATATACTATGAAAACACATTCACGATATTGCAGAGCGGGTAAAATCACTATAACTGGTCATACACTGTGGAACCACATTCACATCAGTGCAAACTAAGGTAAAATCACCTGGGTACTTTCTGGTGGTTTTTAGAAATAACTTTAACTATACATGTTTATATTGTGGAAACACATTCACATCAGTGCAAACTAAGGTAAAATCACCTGGGTACTTTCTGGTGGTTTTTAGAAATAACTTTAACTATACTGAAATATGTAATAAGAATATAACATGCTACTAAAATAATTTAACTAAACTGAATTTAACTTTAAAAGAAATTGATAATAAAATCCATTTTATTTTGAAAATCGTGCTATGAAGTCAACTTTATAAAATAAATAACTTTAAAATTTAAAGAAGACTTATTTCTTAAAAATAAGTTTTATCCACTCACAAGGTAGGAGCTACAAGCTAGATTGCCTAATAAACGTTTTCAATTTCCTCGTCACCACCTGAAATACAATATTAGTAACCAATTTATCCTCTATCTAATCAAGAAACTTTAATATCTAATGATAGAACTTAATTTAAATTCGCTTGACATTTGAATAAATTCACAAATTTTCCTTTATTAATTGGAGCTAATCACACTTTATAATCCCTTGACTAATAACTAATTTATCAACATAACCTTCATTTCCAAGCATTACTGTGACAACCCACTTCATTCTAGTGACAAGAAGTTGCTATAATTCGACCAATTAAATTTTCCTCTTGTTCCATAGTTTCATGCTTCCAAATAATTATTTTCTCAACATCATTATTTCCATGAACATACTTAATCCAAAAATCCCAAATAAAATTTCTAAGGTTTGTTAAAATAATATTCCTACCCAGCTGGAATTGGAAATGAAGAAATCCCCAAACTTGAGCTCCAATTCGAGTTCCTCACACCTAAATTTAAAAATTTCTACTACAAGTTAAAACCCTAAAATTTTAACATAAATCATACTTTATCACTCGAAAACAATTGGAAAAATTAAACCAAACTTGAAGAAATTAAGCTTACCTCGCGTCCTCTTCTTCCCCTTTCTTCCTTCTTTCTCTTTTTCCTTCTCTTCTCTCTCGACTTCTCCCTTCTTTCTCGGCTTCTCCAGCTTCTGCCCATTTATTTTAGAAGAAGCAAGAGAAAAGTTAAAAGAAGCAAGAGAAAACCTCCACAAAAATAAATCACTAAATAAAACTCTTGAGGACGTACCTAGCCAAACATACTACAAGAAGACCAGTAGAATATGTGCATAACATTTCAGAGTCCAAGGTCTTCCTCTTCCTTGATTCATGCTTCCAATTGTGATCCTCAACAGATGTCCCGGGTGACTCGTCCATCACCCATCCTTTTATATTATCAAAAACATCTTCTTCGAATACATGTGGATACTGATCCAATTACAAATATTTAAAGAGATTCAACATGATGAACATAAACAAATAACCCCCACTCCCCTTGAAAGAGAGATGTCCTAAACAGCTAGACAATGGGGCCCGACTTGCCCAAGATGTTGTCGTACAAATTCCACCCATTCCAGAAAAAAAAACAAAAAAAAAAAACAAAACCTATTTCCTTCCAAGTTAGTAAACAGCCAAAAAGAAGCCTCATGGCAGCTGCCTGTACTGGCACTGAATATGTAGTTTCAGATAGAAATTTTGAAGATATCAAGTCAAAGAATTCATCATTATCCTATAAAAAGAGGGATAATAACATCAACATTCTAATGTTCTAGAACAAAAGATAAAGTAGAATAGATCAAGGAAATATCAATAACTCAGATAAGTTCCCCAGTCGCCCAACATTATGAGAAGACCGGCCACTGTTAGTTGACATTTTGCCCGTCTCTTCCATGCACCTACAGATTCCAAAAGAAACTGAGTTACAACTTACGTATATATAACATATTAACTGACATCAAAATATAATTAAAAGAATCATCATATAAAGCACACTTCTATAGACTATAACCATCTCATCGCCTAAAGCTTAAGAGAAGTCAATTCAACCAGTGAGTATGACTCCCATTAATAACAACTATCTAGAATTTTTAAGTTTACCAACCCACATAGTATCTTAACTAGCAGGTCCTCAACACCCCCCTACCCAAAAAAAAAAAAGAAACCAGCCCGACCAAAACATAATGTTTAACTAATCAAATAACAATAATAATTCATGACAGAAACACCATCCAAGATTCTTCATTAGATGTTGTATTGTGAGAGACATAATTTGTACCTGGATTCCTGGGCCTCAAGAATAGTGGACAGAGCATGGAGGGCGTTGGGGTTAGGGTTCTCCAGGGTCGAAGTGATCTTTTCAATTAACGCTTGCACCTTGGCTATCAAAATCTCATTTTCATCATCTTCTTCCTCTCCTTGCCCCTTCCACTCCTCCTCCGCCACCTGTAGTAGCTCTTCCACGGCCGCCGCCACAGCGGAATCCCTAGCCGCATCCATTTTTATATTATCTAAATGAAATGACCACTGACCAACGAAAATATAATCCAATAGCGAGATTAAACTGACACGAGTCGTCTCGAATCACCTTAATAGATTCGACAAGTGTCGTGCTCCGATGATAGATACCAGGTAAACGTTGAACCCACCACCAAGGCAACTTAACTTGTTTGATTGAAGAATATTTTTAACAAATTTGACAGAGTTTCCTTGAAATATGAACTAAAACCACTGAACAACAACTAATTTTCCTCAAATCAATACCTATAATATAAATAGGATACGCCAGTCCCTCAAAATACAAACTATTCAAATAAAATGTCGGCAAATCAACATTTCCTTTCTTTATAACCAACAATTCTCAAATATACTAAAGACTCCAAATATGCAGTGAATCCATGATAACCTTTTCTGATATAAACTACATATAACTCAAAGAAACATGTACAACATAGTCTGGTAAAGTAGGCCATACAACCTATGATCGTGACTCAATATGGCGGAACAACAGGCTCCAAAGCTGCTCAATTCAACTGATATCTGATAAGGAAAAAGGTGAACAGACATATGAGCTTATAACTCAGTGAGTGGATAATTTGCGAATAAATATACTTTTTCCATTTCTACATATTTTCTGAAAATTCTAACTTTATTAAATCTTTGAAAAATTCTGAAATCTGGTAACACTTTTAAAACCAAAACATGATTTCATCATACAATTCTTTATTCTTAATTCTAGATAAGTAGATGTAAAGTTAACGAATAATCTGATATTCATGAAAATCTATGAAATATTGCTACTGGTCAATACTATAAGCTAAAAGCTTTATTCAGAAAATAGAATTAATTGAATTCTATAATCTGAAATCTGATAACTAAATAAATACTAAAAAATCAAACCAAAAAGAGTACCCAATGAATAGCCTTACTCATGTACAAAGTAATCTCGATGTACAAGGCAAAGCCATTCAAATCTGATAATCTGATAGCTGATAATCTGGTCATACGTACGCAGAGCTGCCTCAAAGGCTAATCACCCTAGTACACGGTCCAAAGCCTACGTGTGTACGAGAGTGGGTCCCAAAGACCTCTGATAATCTGGTCATACACTATGGAAACACATTCACGATAGTGCAGAGCGGGTAAAATCACTATACTGATCATACGCTGTGGAAATACATTCACACCAGCGCAGAGTGGGTAAAATAACCATATGAAGTCATACACTGTAGAAACACATTCACACCCGTGCAGATGAGGGTAAAATCACCTGGATACTTTCTGGTGGTTTTTAGAAAATAACTTTAAATATGTTGAAACATTTAATATTCATATAACATGCTAATTATATAATTTAAATGAATTGAATCAAACATTAAAAAGAACAACCGATTATAAATCTACTTTATTCTGAAAATCATGCTGTAAAATCATCTGTATGAAATAATAATTTTTCTGAACTAATATAAATTTTATAAATACTAATTTCTGAAAAATAAGTTTATATCCACTCACAAAGTTATAGTCGATCATAGTTTCGATATTCTCGTCGCCTCATCACTTTCAAATTTCAAGTATGCTATCATGCTCTCGCTATAATAAATCATATCCCTTCACAAGCGTTCCTTGAGTATTTTCCTACCATTAGAAATAATAATTTACCGATAAAAACTTCGCATATTTTATTTTCAATCTCATAATCCCATTTAGAGTCATTAACAACATATACTTCTTTATATAAATTATTTTAACGCCAAAACGTCAAATATTTAACACTTAATTTGGTTCCAATACTAAAAATCCACCAAAATTAGATGATTGACAAAACTAGCACTATAATTCCAGAATATTGAAAACTGGCACTAATTTCTGAATATTGAAATCTGTCACCAAAAAATTGACAGAAATAGCACCTTTCTGGGAAAAATTTCAAAACTAGCACCTGTTTTGCAAAAACTCGAAAAATACAAAAAAAAATGGAGAATTTCAACCTCAAATCCTTAATTTAAGTTTTTAGCATCACATAATTCCAAGAATTTCAAATAATATGCCTTTATATTACAAACTCATTTCCAAAGTTTCCACTTTCTTCAACACTAATTTCCAAACACATATTTCTTTGACATATACTTATTTTAATCATCAAATACATATCAATAACACATAATTCTTGCTAGACTTTGAATTAAAACAAGTTTTCCATAACCCTTAAAAATTTAATTCAATAAATTTATACTTACCATTCTAAACCAAATGAGAAATTTAAGAATTTAGAACCCTAGCTTGAAAATTCTTCTTCTTCTTCTTCCTCCTCCTCCTCTCGGTCTCTCTCGATTCTTCTCTCTCTCTTTCCCCAAAATATATGAGAAAATGCATAAAATGAATGCTATTTAATGGGTAAATATTAAACAATTGCAAGGCAAGTCCACCATCTTCAGACACTATTACATTTAGTCATTTCTTTTCACATAATAGAAACTAAATCCTTGGATTCCTTTATTATATCATTCCTAACCTTCAATTACTCGAATTTCAATTTAAGTCCCATAAAAGTTATTTGTTCAACTTAAGTCCTTAATGACTTTGACCAAATATTTTTCCTTGACTTTGACTAAAAAAATGAGGGGTGTGACAATCTTACCCTCTTTAAAGAATTTCGTTCTCGAAATTCAATCAACTAGAATTCGAACATATCTAGCAACCTTTAGCTAGTCATAACTTCATTCTTTCATAGCTAGCATATTATCTAGCTAAACTACCTTTAACTTCACTAGTAATCTTAAAGTGTAAATTAAATCTGATATCTACTTATTCAGCCTTTGAAATAAGCCATAGTTTATTAAAGATCAAATAACCTCATTGTGAACTCCATCATTAAATAATTGGACCCTAAGTTCTAATAGACCAATATATGATATTCTCAACTTTCATTTTACCAAATCTTAGAAAAATTTAGCTATTCCTCAATTTGAAGTTCATGATACTACTTTCATATTTACTAAAACTCCGTCCTACGTCTTGATTTGAACTATTATCTAGTCAAATCCCTTTTTCTATAACAATGGTTACAAATTAAAACCGAATAACATTCTTTCAATAATTTCATCACAATAAATACGCCCTTGGAATATTTCAATATCATATATATCGTCACTTGTGTCTAGTTCTTATATGTCAATTCCATGAAAAATAGATCTTTATCCAAAAGCCCCTTAATTAATAAACCATGGTCGATCCCCTTTCTTCTAAATTTGTCTTCATAGCATCTAAAATTCTACTAAACGAAGCTGCACAATGTATTTTAGTCATATAACTCTTTACAATTAAGTCAAAGATAAATACTCAAACTCCACCATATAACTAACAATCTTATCTATACAAAATTTCATAAATCCATCCCATGAACCGATTATATCATTTGGAAAGAATCTTGTAACTTTTATCGATCTATCAACAATGATCCAAACACCATTTTGTCTCCATTCTGTGTATTTGGAACCCCAAATGAAAAATAATTGAGAGTAACTACTTACATTCTAAATTGACAATATCTGCAAAAATTCAATTGTTCATGATTTTCTAAAATTCCCGATATAACTAACAACTATTGAAATAGTTCAATGTAGTATTCTTTTCCTTTAATTCTGTATCACTTAATAATAATATCTACACAACTTCAAGTTCGACCCTTTTGAATAAAAACATACCTTAAAACTCCTGTAATCGATAAGTATTGTTCTCTCTCACAATGTGATAACACCACAATTTCTAAATTCAGCCACAATATAATCAACTATAAACCATGTTTTAATCATGATTCTTCAACAATTTATTTTATAATAATTCATCATTTTACCTCATAACACATTCTAAACCTTAGCATAATATATTATCATAAATCAAACCCTCGTCAACTTTAGATACAAGAGTAATTATTTCCTCAAAATTTAATCTAATTGCAAAACTTTTACATTTCTAAAACCCACACAATTTTGGGGCTCTTTCATTCTATGAAGATACAATAATCACATTTGATCCAAGATAATTCTATACTCTTATTCCATAACGAGATCATTGACATATTGCCAATGCATAAGCTTTCTTGTACATTACATAAAGACCTTTCATTAAAATAATGTAATTAAAAGATACCATTTCACAATGAGTAAGGTTTACATTTGAAAATCTCCTTAGACCTGAACTATCCAACATATCATCTGTATATTCCATAACGAATAGACATTGATAAGAAAAGAATATTTTATTCATGAGATCCAAAATTATAATTGAAAATAACCCAAAAATTTCATTACTAAAGATTTATTAAATTCACCTTAACTTCAAAATTTAGCTTGAATATTTCAAATGGTATGTAACATAACATAATAACCCAACAAATGGCTTGACAAAATTAATTAACTTAATAACCCAAATATTTCATCCAGTATTTTGTAATAGGATAACCATAACATTCATTTACTTTCTATTCACCACATCATGTTATGATCATGTAACATTGTCATATATCATCATATTGTAGGACTTAAAACATCTAATTATATCAATTTTTCTTAATATCATAAAATAATAACCTTAATATTTATCACGTGAACCTTTCACACATCAATTTATGGTCACATTGTATAACTTAGTACATTTGATTATACCTATCTCCTTAGGATCACAAAAATAGTGCTCCTTATAACTATCAAGTGACATATCACACATTAAGATACCATCAAGATTTCATATATTAATTTTCCAAGCTCAATAAATTCTAACTCCATTATCTACTCTTCACTCTACATCCTAAACTTAAAATTTTGTCATGCTTCTTTTCTATTCTTCATCTTCTCATAATCTTAAACGACATTCTTACATATATTCTTTCATTTTCATTGATTTCTAATCCTTGTACATATATGTACATGCTATTAGCCTACTGGAATCCTGTCATTTCCATATCAATCCCTGCAATACCCCTATACACGCCGTTTATCCTCTTCTAAATTTCTATTTCCATTCCTACTTTGATTGCCCATATTCAACAATATACAAGTACGGATCATACAAATTTCAAATTTCCTTATTTGTTCTCATCTGTTTATAGCTCAAGGCACAAGGTCATGGGAATGCTTCCTTATTTACTTTACCGACCTAACATAACCAAATAATATCGTTTACTCCAATCACAATTCACATTAATGATTGTCCAGAAATAGGGACTATTAACTTTGACATAATGTATCAATGTACATCACAACTATACAAGTACCACTAGAAGAGCAAATATTAATGCACAAATTCATCAACCTTTCAACTTATGAAAACTCCTTTAATAGGCTTCAATCCCCATAAACTTGGTGTTCCCCCTAATCAAGCTGCAAGTTAAGTGTAAGTGACATTTTATACTTTTCCTTATAAAAAGCAATGGCATTAAAAAGCCATTATGAACTCTTAATCACCTCAAAGTGATATTCTTAACCACAATCTTTTTCTTGAGTCTACATTGATATCGTTTACTAAAATAACAAAATCTAAACTAATCTTCTACTCTAACTAAAACTTACACTTGTAGACTATCTTTGATTTTAAAATGCACTAACATGTAATCAATGAGTTCCATAAAAATTATCATAGTAGGAGTAGTGCACTATTCATAAGATTCCAATAAAATCCATCTGGAGAAATAGTCGGTTAAATTAACAACCCAAAAAAAATCCTTTCATAATATTCAAGAATGTGACCACCACGTCCCCTCGTCTCATGTTTTCTTTATTCTCTCCATTTAGAACATATTTCCTTGTTCTAATATATATATATATATATATATATACCCAATAAAATCCATCTGGAGAAACAGTCGATTAAATTAACAACCAAAAAAAATCCTTTCATAATATTCAGGAATGTGACCACCACGTCCCCTCATCTCATGTTTTCTTTATTCTCTTCATTTAGAACATATTTCCTTGTTCTAATATTTTTTTTTTGTTTCATATCACCAACTTTTTCATTTTCTTCATAATTAGACTGTCTTCACTTTTCTACACCCCAAAGAGAAAATTAAAACCAGACAATCATAGACGTGATATGATTGATGTTTCAAATATTGATTGTCTATGTATGTATCTCATCCTTCCATGATCTATAAGGTAGTAAATTCCTCAAGAATTCTAAGAATAAGCATCGACTTTTAACTCTTTAAAATAATCAAGACTCCTTAAATAATAATTTCTCAAAATACCTTAATCACTTTATTGGAGCTTGTGAGTTTTGCCACCACGCCATGACTAACAATCTTAAGGACATGTCATTCTGAAAAAGAAATTCATGAATTACTCGAGCTTATCAACGGTTGAACCTTGCTCTGATACCAATTGATACGACCCGTCCCAAATCACCTTAATAGATTCGACATATGTCGTGCGCCGATGGTAGATACTAAGTAAATGCTGGACCCACCACCAAGGCAACTTGACTTGCTTGACTGGAGAATATTTTTAACAAATTTGACAGAGTTTCCCTTGAAATATGAACTAAAACCACTGAACAACAACTAATTTTCCTCAAATCAATACCTATAATATAAATAGGATATGCTAGTCCCTCAAAATACAAACTATTCAAATAAAATGTCGGCAAATCAACATTTCCTTTCTTTACAACCAACAATTCTCAAATATACTAAAGACTCCAAATATCCAGTGAACCCATGATAACCTTTTCTGACATAAACTACATATAACTCAAAGAAACATGTACAATATAGTCTGGTAAAGTAGGCCATACAACCTATGACCGTGACTCAATATGGCGGAACAACATGCTCCAAATCTGCTCAATTCAACTGCTATCTGATAAGGAAAAAGGTGAAAAGATATATGAGCTTATAACTCAGTGAGTGGATAATTTGCGAATAAATATACTTTTTCCATTTCTACATATTTTCTGAAAATTCTAACTTTATTAAATCTTTGAAAAATTCTGAAATTTGGTAACACTTTTAAAACCAAAACATGATTGCATCATACAATTCTTTATTCTTAATTCTAGATAAGTAGATGTAAAGTTAACGAATAATCTGATATTCATGAAAATCTATGAAATATTGCTACTGGTCAATACTATAAGCTAAAAGCTTTATTCAGAAAACAGAATTAATTGAATTCTATAATCTGAAATCTGAGAACTGAATAAATACTGAAAAATCACACCAAAAAGAGTACCCAATGAATAGCCTTACTCATGTACAGAGTAATCTCGATGTACAAGACAAAGCCATTCAAATCTGATAATCTGATAGCTAATAATCTGGTCATACGTACGCAGAGCTGCCCTAAAGGCTAATCGCCCTAGTACACGATCCAAAGCCTATGTGTGTACTAGAGTGGGTCCCAAAGACCTCTGATAATCTGGTCATCCACTATGGAAACACATTCACGATAGTACAGAGCGGGTAAAATCACTATACTGATCATACGCTGTGAAAATACATTCACACCAGCGCAGAGTGGGTAAAATAACCATATGAAGTCATACACTGTAGAAACACATTCACACCAGTGCAAATGAGGGTAAAATCATTTGAGTACTTTCTGGTGGCTTTTAGAAAATAATTTTAAATATGCTGAAACATTTAATACTCATATAACATGCTAATTATATAATTTAAATGAATTGAATCAAACATTAAAAAGAACAACCGATTATAAATCCACTTTATTCTGAAAATCATGCTGTAAAATCATCTGTATAAAATAATAATTTTTCTGAACTAATATAAATTTTATAAATACTAATTTCTGAAAAATAAGTTTATATCCACTCACAAAGTTATAGTCGATCATAGTTTCGATATTCTCGTCGCCTCATCACTTTCAAATTTCAAGTATGATATCATGTTCTCGCTATAATAAATCATATCCCTTCACAAGCGTTCCTTGAGTATTTTCCTACCATTAGAAATAATAATTACCGATAAAACCTTCGCATATTTTATTTTCAATCTCATAATCCCATTTAGAGTAATTAACAACATATACTTCTTTATATAAATTATTTTAACACCAAAACGTCAAATATTTAACACTTAATTTGGTTCCAATACTAAAAATCCACCAAAATTAGATGATTGACAAAACTAGCACTATAATTCCAGAATATTGTGGCACTAATTTCTGAATATTGAAAACTGTCACCAAAAACATTGACAGAAATAGCACCTTTCTGGGAAAAATTTCAAAACTAGCACCTGTTTTGCAAAAACTCAAAAAATACTAAAAAAATGGAGAATTTCAACCTCAAATCCTTAATTTAAGTTTTTAGCATCACATAATTCCAAGAATTTCAAATAATATGCCTTTATATCACAAACCCATTTCCAAAGTTTCGACTTTCTTCAACACTAATTTCCAAACACATATTTCTTTGACATATACTTATTTTAATCATCAAATACATATCAATAACACATAATTCTTGCTAGACTTTGAATGAAAGCAAGTTTTCCATAACCCTTAAAAATTTAATTCAATAAATTTATACTTACCATTCTAAACCAAATGAGAAATTGAAGAATTTGAGAACCCTAACTTGAAAATTCTTCTTCTTCTCCTCCTCTTCCTCTTCTTCTTCTTCTTCTTCTCCTCTTCCTCCTCCTCCTCCTCCTCCTCCTCTCGGTCTCTCTATATTTTTCTCTCTCTCTTTCTCCAAAATATATGAGAAAATGCATAAAATAAATGCTATTTAATGGGTAAATATTAAATAATTGCAAGGTAAGTCCACCATCTTCAGACACTATTACATTTAGTCATTTCTTTTCACATAATAGAAACTAAATCCTTGGATTCCTTTACACACACACACACTATTTCAAGAGGACTGAATAGTACAGATTTTGAAGCATTGAGTACAACATTATCTGTGAATCCTCTAAGGATCTCAGTAACCTGACCCGAACAACGTGTTGGTCCGGGTTATCTTTTACTTTAATTAAAGGAAAAATTAACTAGAAATCTACATTTAAAGATTAATTTTCAAAAATAAGGATGATTAATTTTCATTTCACAAATAAGGTGTTAATTAGATTTAATAATTATAGTTAATGAAAATTTAATTAAATGTACATACCCACCGCCCATTCTACCCAAATTTTCTTCCCAAATCCCAGCCTTAGATATTTTCATTTTCCCACCTCTATCTCTCTCTGTTCACGCACTCATCCAACCATCTCCCTTTTTGATGCAGTATACAAGATATATAGAGAGAGAGAGAGAGAGCATCTACGTATACATAAACATTATTGAATCTCTTTTTCAGACCTGCCTTGTTGTAATTTCATTTGCAGAGTTTTCAACTCTGAGAAGATTGAATGGCGCTGCATATTTTGCGGGAGTTTGTGCCCAATTGAATCTTCATTTGTATCTGAACATTTCTCTGTTTTTAGCTTTTTTAGCTTGAAATTTGAGGTGGTTTTTCATAATTTGGGTGTTGAGTGCAATTTTGGTTTTCCGATGGTGTTCGCCAAAGCTCATGTGAATTCAAGAGAGAGCTCCGGCAATTGATGTGTAGATTGAGGAAAACATAATGTGGGTGGCGGAGATGAGCTCACGGGTGGTGGTGGAGAGAAAATTGGTTCTGGTTTTGGATTTCATAATGAAGGAGATGGAACCAGCATAGCTTTATCAAATATTTAGTGATGGTAGTTTTTTTATCAAATTTTTTGTTTAACCAAATTTTTGGGATAGTTGTGGGTGTTTCAGCAGTGTCGATTCTTTTTGATATGTGATGATTCTGTTGTTAGTGGTCATGGTAAGGTGTTGCATATTTGGTTTGCTGGTGGCGATGTAGGTTATGGTTGTTCTGTGGTTGGCTATGATGGTTCTGTGATTGGTTGTAACTTGATATTGACCTGGTCACAGACAGTCACACTGAATACAATTTTGGTCACGGTTAGTCACGCCGAAAACAAAGTTGATCATGGTTAATCACATGTTTGCGGTGTATGCAGACTTGTTTGTAGTGATCCTATACAATCAAGTATGTGTTGTTGTGACTGTTTGTGACCAATTTTGAGGTGATTGTAATCGATTGTGCTTGAGATTGACTTGATCACAGATGGTCATACTGAATACAAATTTGGTCACAATTAGTCACTCCAAAAACAAAGTTAATCACAGGCTTCGGAGTGGTCATTAGAACAATTTGTTGAAGAGATAGTCGAACAGCCGCCGGAGCGAGCATCGGAGTTACCATCGGAGCCAATGGCTGTCTCCACTGAAGAGGTGTAGCGGGGTAATAGGATGGGGTGGGTGAGGTGGCATGGGTGGAAATAATTAATGTATATTATATTATATTTTAATATTTAATAAATTTATTTATCATCTGATTTTTGAAATATTTTAATGAGTTTATTATTTATGAAATGTGATTTCTAAAATTAGAAGTTATGTTAAGATTCCTTAATTAAGTTTTTTAATCTAATAAGTTAAAATAAACAAGTCATTAACGTGCAAAGTAATCTTGACATTTTTACTTCGCCCTTGCTTGATGCCTTTAAAAAGAGTTTTACTAGGAAAAATAACTTTTAAAATAATAATAATCTTTAGAAGAATATGTAATTAAAAATAAGAAAAAAATAAATAAATTTACGTACAAAATATTTTATTATGAGAATGTGATTGAAAAATAATTTTTAAAGAATGATAGACAAAAAAGATAACACATTATTTGGTCGAAACGTCGACTTTGAGCACAATTTTACTTCTACAACGATGTATGCCCTTCTTTGAGCTCCATTTTAAAGGAAATAATACATTTTTAAATAGTGATTAATGGAGAATGTGTGATTAAAAATTAAATAAAAATTTTGAATTTGAAAGTAATATTATTTTATTAAAGAATATGTGGTTAAAAATGAATTTTGAAAAAATAAATTTTGAGAAAAATGGAACTCAAACGTAGATTATAAAATTTGAACTTGAGTCCGTATTGTATTCGAAAATTGTATCACAATGAATCTTAGCCAAGAACAATAAAAGGTATAGCACATAATATACAATAAACAATAATTTAATAACATATGATAAAATAGATTAGACAGCACTCCAACAATATTTCTAAAAGAAAAGAACTAAAATATTGTCAATTGTACTGTCGAACCCCTTCTTGTACTTCACACCAAGTATACACATGGCAAGAGAATAACCAAGTGCATCATTTCTATATGATCACAAGAAGGTAAACAATAACATAATCACTTGAAGCAACATATTAACTGGCTCTGATAAGAATCCTCCATTCCTGGAATTTGAGGTCTGGATCATGATTTTAAACCTACACTCTCCAACCGATGGATCGTTTTTCATGATCACAGAAAGATTTGGAAATCTGCAGGCACTATCGAGCTGGTTCTTTTCCTGGTAATAACTGTTGAAAGCGTATGAAATGTTCTGTTGAGCATTCAAGTTTTGACAAGAAGTCCCATATCCGAGGCTCGTGCAATCAGCACGGGAACATGCGTAGCTCACACTTGGTATCACTTGAGGATCTTGAAGATTTGCAGAGGGTGAGAGCACGCACCAACGACGGGGCAGATGCCGAACGTTGCTTGCTGGTATCAAACCTCCCAAGTTACCACCCAAGCGGAGATTGTACTTCGGCGTACCATCGAAGTAGAATATTCCCCAGTGTCGTTCAAAGTTACCTGGTTGGATGCTTTTGGCGTCCTCGTCTATTAAGCTAAACAAGTAGGCATCCACGGGGCCCGGTCTCATTGGGGTCCCCCTGTTTCCCGAGATATGGGACATGAAGCCTTGGTTAAACCTTTGTGCTAACCTCATATTTGCATTCTGGTCTCCATCCGTAGGCCAACCAATTTCTCCAACTATTATGCTTAAGTTTCCGAATCCGTTCTTCTGCAGAGCCCATACTAAGGTATCATAATTTGCATCGAACACGTTGGTGTATATATTTCCATTGTCATTGATAGGCGATGAGTATCCGTCAAAGAAGGCATAATCAAATGGAAAGTTGGCATCGTTGTAGAGACTTATGAACGGGTAAATATTGACAGTGAACGGGGCCGCATGAAGACTCATGAAACTAATAATCTCAACCATGAGGTCACGAATATCAGGCCGGAAGTCACCAGTCGAAGGTTGCTCAGTCGAACTCTGGTAGACATCAGCATTGAGTGGGATAGTGACTTTCACTCGATTGCCAATGCCGGCTTTAATCAGGGCTTCCTGAATGTTTTGAAGAGCTGGAAAAGTGGTTGACAGGTAGGTTCCGTTAAAAGTTGATAGGAAAGGTTCGTTCCCAACTGCGACATACCTTGTAAAGTAAAAACCATATAGTCAGACAAAACAAAAAAATTAAAGATAAATGGAAATTTAACAGTATATGAACTAAAGAAAAAGATGTCAATGTCTAGAACTATTCTTATCTTCGTCAAATTCACAACTACCATTGCTGCAGTGATTTGTTCACATATAGATGTCATTTATGTCAATCTCCTCAATCATAATCTACCTTTCCTTGGTGATCAAATAACATTACACATCTACCTCCTCAGTTATATGCCATTAGCTTGTTTTCCGAATTTGTTATTACTATTAAATATAAGGAATCAGAGAATAGAGATTTTCCCCTTAACTCTCTTCTTCTTTCCAATAATTGAAAATTTAGAAATCTGTATTTTCATTTTCTTGGAAATCATTGATTTTGATAGGGAAAGAGAAGGACGATGTCTACAATTAACAAAAGCCACCATCAAGACAACAGCACAAACACTGCTGCTGCCGGCGGACTGATTGTGGCATATTCCTAGAAGACTTTACCAACTGCAAAAGCCGTTGATACACAGTCTGTTCTTAAAAGGTTGCAATCTAAATTGATTGCCCTAATGATGAGTTGACATTCTGGAATATCAGCTTTCCCTGAGAAAGACAACATATGCCACTGGAAAGGAACAATTACAGGCAGCAAAGATACAATATTCGAAGGAACGGAATACAAGTTGTCACTTTCCTTCCCTCCTGACTACCCTTTCAAGTCTCCAAAGGTCAAATTCAAAACGAGCTGCTTTTCTTCCCAACATTGATATTCACAGTAATATATGCTTGGTCATATTACAGGATAAATGATTGTCTGCCTACGTTGTGAGGACAATACTGCTATTGACTCGAGCTTTCTTGGAGAGCTGAACACGAGTTCACCTCTCAACACTCAAGCAGCATCACTATGGGTAAATCAAGAAGAGTACACGAAAATAGTGCAGAAATTACACAAGCACATTGGATAGAGATTCTCATAATCCAAATGGTGTTTAACTGCTCATTTCATTCTTTCCATTTGGAAAATCAATGGCCCAATTCTTTCCATTTTACTGCAGAAACGGAAAATTGTATACTTTTATGTGCATGTTCATGTTTATGTTTAAAGGACTTCGAATTTGAAGCGATGTATTAAATGAATGGGCAGTGTAATGTGTTAGTTAATTGTGCATAAAATATTTCCTCATCATTATACTTCCTTTTAACAAAAAGGAATTAGAGCTTAATCCATAACATAAACGTGGAAATAAGATCCCTAACTTTGATTTCAATAACAGAACGAAACCGAAATCAAATCCAAAATTAACATTAACAAACAAAATTTGGAGGAAAAGATAGAAGCCCAGAAGTTAAAAATAAAAATAAAAAGGGAAATTTTACCTGATGTCAACACTATTAGATAAAACATGTAAAGAAACATTCCTCTCCACCCATCTTTCAGCAGCAGCCGGACTATTAGCAAGAGTGTACAACATATCATTTGGGATGCCCACCATAACCTCTATCCCGGAACCCCTCAAAGCATTCAAAAAATTTGATTCAGCATCAAAAAGCTTCACCTTCTGAATTCCATTATCTTTTAGTAATTTCACAACAGTTGAAGGAGGCAAAGGATGAGTTGCCTGTGTTCCCCAATTAGCCCCAATACTGTGCACAGTATTTACCATCATAAATAACATAAGGATTTTAGTGCCCATCACAAAATTCAAGCCCAAAAGACCCATAATAAATAACTACTGTTTACCAACCCTAAAGACCTCAAGAACTAATTTTGATCCAGAAAAATCTTGAAATTTTAAAAAGGGTTTCAAGATTTAGTACCCAACAATTGCTTCACCTCAAGAAAACAAAAGGGTATCAAGATTAGAGCCTAATTTTGAAGAAACAAACACTATTAGCAATTATACTACTGGTTCTTGAAACTAGAGCTTTATAGGCTTTGCTTTATACTTTTGTTCTATATAGACAAACAACAGGGGTATCTTCTAAAAGTTCAAGGAACAACTTTTCATAGTGAAAATCAATCTTGGAAATTGAAGAAAACTATTCAAACGGAAGGCCAGTTTTTGTGGCGAAAGAAAGAGGAAAGAAAAAGTGCTAAATATGCAGTCTGGGCAAGGTGAAGTTTATCCATTGTGCACCGTCCATATTATGGTAATCCTTTTTATCGTGATTAAAGTATGAATTATTGATTCTAATCATTTTTTGTTCAACGTGATCATATTCCTTAATTATTGTCGCTAAGCGGTAGCAATATTAAATGATGGTCCAAAAATTTTATTTGTTATTATGTGGTGTAGGTTACATTTTCCTGTTTGTCACTACGTGTGATGCACTCCCGCTGATCAAATAAAGAGAATTATTGGGCATAGCTCAGGTACAAAGGACGGGAGTGAGTTTATCCACTCCTTATTGACAGTCGCAGTGTGAATGTTCGATTTCTGAAACATGAAATTGGACTCCTTAGAGACGTAGTGTACAGACAGCTCGTATTCCCTTGCCTTTTGGGACACATTCCGCGATTTACCTCCGTCACATAGCTCTAGATGCGGGGTGATAGGGGCCCTCAAATTAGGGTACAACCTTCTTTTTTTTTTTTTTTAAAGAAAGAGAATTATTTATTTACTTTTTCTTATTTTTTGTTTTGCTTTTGTTCTGGTGCGGGCCGTGGGGTGCATAAAGTGGGTTCAAGAAGAGGAATCCGAATCAGGCAAAAATACATTTTTTTCTTGGGCCCTTTTCCAGCCTCATCGTGTTCCCCACTGTTTATTTGTTTACTTTGGTTCTAGGTATGGTATTGGAGTCCGAATTTAGAATCTTATCCGAAATTGGATAAGTCGGTTGATTTGACTCATAAAATGGAAAATCAATCTAAGATTGATTCGATTATGTATAGCAGCTTTTGTATATAACATTCGGATTGTAATTTGTTAATTTATGGATTGATGTGTAAGTCTATTAACTGATGATGGGTTGACAAAGATTTTTGTTTCTTTGCAGTTGAGAATCAAGTCAATTTCAATTTTGATAAAGATTGTTCTATACCAGTATTGAGGGATATTGTTAAAATTGTTAGGGTAAATAGTACAAAATGTCTTTATCTTTCAATGTTATTGAGCAAAACATTATTACCTTCTATTTTTTTTTTTGAAATTTTTATCTCTATTTTCACATTTTATTGTGCAAAATGTCATTTTTCCTGTAAAAGACGATTTTACCACATTCAAATAAAACAAAATGAAATGAAATGAAATAATAAAGAACTAATTGCAACAATGGTCCCAAACTTTCAAAAAAAATTCAAATTAATCACAAATATATAATTAAAAATCAAAACTAAAAAAAGTAGGAATGTTTTGCACAATAATATTGAAAAGTAGAGATGTTTTGTGCTATTTACCCAAATCGTTATTATTAACAAAATACAAAAGTGGCGAATCATTATCATTAATTTATAAAAATCAAAAGTTTTTAGGGTGTGTTTGGGAAGTGTTGATAAAAGATTTAAATTATAAATAAATTGAAATGAGTGATTATTAAATAGATAGTATTTATTAGTCCCTCAAAATGTATTAATGAAAGTAACTTGAACATGTATAAACAATAATTTTGCTATTCGTACAATCAAGATTGACAATCCGAGTTAACGACCTCCTCACAAAAAGAGGGCTCAAGATTTTTTTTATTTATCATGCCCCTCTATGTGAGAGTTTGTCAACCCCCGTTGTACAAATATCACAATCCTATAAATAATTTATAAACATGAGCAAAACATAGGTTAAGCTGAATTGCACAAATGTTGGACATGGATTATAAACTTGATGTGACAGTCAAGTCTTAAAATGAAACTATATTTGTGTACCGCACTTGCAATCATAGTTTCATCGTTTTGACATGACTATAGGGAAGTATACATCAAGCTTACTAGAGTAAACCCAAGTGAATCCAAGGCAAATTAGAGTTTGAGTGGTCAAAACAATTTCAAGATCAATAGGTCATGAGGAGTTCAAGATAAAGGTATGCTGGACAAAGCATAAGAACCTATTAATCGACTCAACAAATTCAGCAATATTATGAGCTCTACAACATCATATAAATAGTAGTATACTCCACACTCTATCATGCATTAAGTGTCCAAAATGTCAGAAAAGTGATCGAAATGTGTCCTACATACAAGCTCAATATAATATTTACTTCAAATCTTGATAATGACATGACACAAATCCTCTGCTTCTTCCATGCAAATTCTCGAGGCCATTTTTCTCTTTTGTTGAAAACAACTCACAAGGTCATTTAGATCTGCGTTTAAAATATGTTTATGCTCGTTGAGTGATTTCCATGCAAATATGTTTATGCTCGTTGAGTGATTTACCTCGGATAACATTTGGTAATAATGTATTCTTGAATAGTGTATTGATTGGAAATATATGGTTAAAAAATAAGGAAAAGTTTATGATTTGCGTGTAATATTATTTTATTGAAGAATGTGTGGTTGAAATGATGTCAAATCACTGTTTAAGAATGTATTTTTTTGAAATAATGTGGCTCAAAATGGCCCATGCCATTTTGTTGCACGTTGGGATAATTCGAGCAACTTTGGTGGGTCCAAGGTAATCCTGTTGATCAGTACTTGAATTTAGTTGATTTTTTTTTGAGTTATTGAGTTTTGTAGAAGAGGTAGAAAAGGTCTTTTTTTTTCTTTTTTTTTCTTTTTTTTTTTTTTTGGGCGTTGGAGGATTTTTGGTGAAGAATTTTTGCGAATTCTATTTAGAAGACTATTTGGGAATTCTATTTGAAATCCAGTTGGAAATCTAGTTGAAGTCTATTGGGAATTAAAATTGAAATTCTATTTGGAAGTTGATAGTAGACTTAAAAAGGTCTTAAAAGAGTTCAAGTTGCAATTGGAGAAGCAAACGTCGAACTAAAGCCTTGATCCTGCTCTAACGCTCAAAATAGGAGCACTAACGCTTGTTTACCATCGCTCGACGCCCTCCTAAACTGCTGCTCAATCAATAATCTTATTCAGGGAATATTTTGTTTGCATTTTCAACAGGTTTTTACTCATATTTCATCATAAATATTTCATAATTAATTCATCCATTGTTTTGCAACTTCACCTTATATTAAAACTCTTCATTGTATTATATTCCCCTCAAGTTTCGTGGTGGCAGTTAGAGCTGAGAAAATCACTCGAACCTAACCGTTCGAATCGAATTGAATTGGAGTCAACAGTTCTTCTCAAGTTAAATACTCTGAACTAAAAATCGAGGAATACGGTTAGATTTTCGATTCTAGACCAAGAACTGAATCGAATCGAATCCGATGATTCTTCTCAAGTTAAATACTCGAACGGGTATCTGAATTAAGAATCGACGGATACGATTCAATTTTTGGTTCTAAACCAAGAACTAGGGTTGGGCGGGTACGGTTCGATTTTTTGTTCTAAACCAAGAACTAGGGTTGGGCAAAATCCAACCCAACCCAATCAATCCAAACCAACCCGATCAGTTTAGGTTGGTTTTTTAAGTTCAATTGGATTGGGTTTGGTTGAAAAAATATTTTTAAGGTTGGGTTGAGTTGGGTTTCGGGGGTTTTAAAGAAAAAAATATCTATGAGAAAAAACCTAAATAAAAACAATAATAAAGATATGAAAAAAACTTATAATTTATAAACGTCCATTTTTAATTTTTTTTTTATATAGATTGATTCCTATAAACATAATTTACAAATGAAATGTTATTTCATAATAAAGTAAGAAATTAAGAAGAAGATGATGATGAAATGAATAAATCCCAAAAAATTGTAAAAATAAATAAATAAATAAATAAAATAATAATAATAATAATAATTATTATTATTATTATTATTTTATTTATTTATTTATTTATTTTTACAATTTTTTGGGATTTATTCATTTCATCATCATCTTCTTCTTAATTTCTTACTTTATTATGAAATAACATTTCATTTGTAAATTATGTTTATAGGAATCAATCTATATAAAAAAAAAATTAAAAATGGACGTTTATAAATTATAAGTTTTTTTCATATCTTTATTATTGTTTTTATTTAGGTTTTTTCTCATAGATATTTTTTTCTTTAAAACCCCCGAAACCCAACTCAACCCAACCTTAAAAATATTTTTTCAACCAAACCCAATCCAATTGAACTTAAAAAACCAACCTAAACTGATCGGGTTGGTTTGGATTGATTGGGTTGGGTTGGATTTTGCCCAACCCTAGTTCTTGGTTTAGAACAAAAAATCGAACCGTACCCGCCCAACCCTAGTTCTTGGTTTAGAACCAAAAATTGAATCGTATCCGTCGATTCTTAATTTAGATACCCGTTCGAGTATTTAATTTGAGAAGAATCATCGGGTTCGATTCGATTCAGTTCTTGGTCTAGAATCGAAAATCTAACCGTATTCCTCGATTTTTAGTTCAGAGTATTTAACTTGAGAAGAACCGTTGACTCCAATTCAATTCGATTCGAACGGTTAGGTTCGAGTGATTTTCTCAGCTCTAACTGCCACCACGAAACTTGAGGGGGAAAAAAAAAAAAAAAAACCGACCACACACACGATCCACTCTGTCAGAATCAGTAGAGAGAGCCGGGGATAAGTGCGAGTCTCGTTACCGTGGAGTGGAGACCGAATTCAACGATGACACGCCTCATCTCTTCTCCTTTAACATCCGTGGCGGCTTTGATTTTCTCGTCTCCCCTTTGGTTCGTCATTTTCATTATCGACTTGTACAACGTGCTTCAGTTATTGTACTCATTTTGCTGTATTGTATCCATTTCCTTTTCAAGTATTTTGATTGAAATATTGGTTGTTCTTGTACAGCTGTACCTTGCTTGTTTTTAGTTATGTGCATGCCTCTGTATTGCTTAATTTTTACCCATTAAGGTTTAAGCTTTAAAGGTTGTATTTTTTTTGCTTGCAATGTGTCCTCTGTGTTCGCTTCTCTTGCTTTTGTACTTCTTGCTGCTTTGTGCCTATTCTCTGACATTCTTGCACTGCGCTTTGCAAATCAATTTAAGTTTTTTCTGCTTTATCTTAAGACAAATTAAAGACAATCAGTTGTATAGTGGTATAAGGTATGCTGTGCATTTTGCTCCATCCCTTGAATGATTGAACCTATCAATTAGCCAATCACATGCTATATTCCATGTTTGAAAGGTCAGTAAGTCACCTATAGCTTCATGTGTTTAATGGCCATTACTTATACTGTGGCACATTTAATAATTGTTTTGCATATAGTAATTGCAACTGGATTCAGAACTAGAAATTCAAGCATGAAATAATAAATCCCAAAATGAGTAAAAAAAGAGGTTTTCAACTGATCTATCCATGAGTCCATGAACCATCAACTTGACATCATCCTCTTATTATGACTGTGATATGAATCTTATGACATCCTGAATATGTTGCAGAGAAGCACTTCGAATGTTAAATCAGACGAATCTCGATAGAATTAAGTCTTTTTGACCATGCCCAATTAATTTTATGTCAACTGTTATCAATAAATTCTCCTTCTGATGTACAACGAAATGGTAAAAGAAAAAAAAAACATGTTGTGCTTGTTTGGCCAATTGAATTGTGCACCCAAAATAGGCATCAATGCTTTGTTTTCATCCCTGCTACTGGAAAGCTAAAAGATTTTGATCGCTGTGACTTGATTCTTAGTAATCACATGATAAAATTAATCACTTATAAGTAAAATTTTTGGGTTCATTATAAACCCTTGTTTGACCCTCATTAAAATTTTAATACATTTCTCTTTCTTCTTTTCAATCACAAATTTTTCAATAAAAATAATGTTACACGTAAACTAAAAACTTTTCCTTTTTTTCAATCACTCATTCTCCTAAAAAATACTATTCCAAAAATTAAAATCTCAAATAATGAGGCCAAACGGGGGATAAATTAATTATTGAATAGTCTTTATATTTTCTCCGCAATGATTTTCAAGAGCCATGTCCCTTGATAGTGGTGTGGGAGAAGAGGACTATGCGGCTCAAAACCAGAAGTGTTCAACAAGCTAAGATGACTTCTTTTATGTTTAAAGGATCAATTCTAAGCTTCAATCAATTCCTGTCTGTGTCCAATATTAATTGTTTAGAGAAATTTTTATTGGTCATTTTCTCCCCTGGATTAATTTCCCAATTAATAAGTGCGTTAGCTAAATGATTAAAAGAAATATACTCTTTCAGCCAACAAAAGAAAATGAAGGTGAAGATTGGCGTTATGTACTATGGTTGATACAAAACCTCATCCCATTAATCTGCTTTTGAATTTGAAAAATGTAAAAAATCTTTTAGATGAGCTTGTAATCGATACTGTTCACTAATACACGTATGGATTTATTTGATTATCATACCATTTGAAATGCTGACTGCTGACATGCATTGTATGAATCATGGTGGCTTTTTGCCAATCAAAGTAACATTTTAGTCATTATTTCATGTTTCACCAGGTATTTTCTATCTCCAGAGAGGCATATTGCACGGATATGAGAGCTATGGTTTGTTTCCGTACGAGATGCTGTAACTTAATGCTTAGAAGCGTTTAAGTTTTGTCTTCCTCGGGTTGTTGTCCTTCAGGATGTTCTTTGGGGTTGGTTTGTTATGTGATGCACATGTCATAATTCACGAATTCAGTGGTTCTAAGTAAGAACCTCAGAATTATAGTGAAGATTTCTGATTCTATGGAAAGAAATGAATTCTCATTATTTTCCATTTAAAGCATCCTTCAGTTCTCATTTTACATCATGATGCAGATTGATCCCTCCTATAGACCTAGCTTAATGGAGCAAGATAGTAGTGGATCAGGTGCCTTGCGATTTGCTGGGTCAGACTTGGTACTGAGCCCTTCACAGTGAAGCAGTCATGTTGTTGGCATGTGCCTCTTTTCTTTCTGCTCATCCTTTCATTTTTGATACTAATCCTTAAAATATTTTTCATACTGTCCCTTGGTAATTGATGTGTCATTAGGTCTTGCATTTATCTTAATTAATGATTGTTTCATTTGCAGAGTGATTTATATTTCTTTTTAAAATCCATTGCAGTTTATGCAAAGTCTAGATGGTATATACTTTTCTTTTTCACGTAATGTCGAAAGACAACTTTATTTATTTCTCTAAGTCGAGATTTGTGAACTGTGGATATTAAATGGAAAACTTTTCCAGTTTGCTGCTGTATATCTATCAAAGTAACTACTTAACTGATGGATTCAACTATTACATAGGCAAAATTAGCTCATGGGTTGACTTGGATTCCGGAGATGAGACACTCAGTAAGGATTCTGAAATTGCTTTGAAGCTAGAAATAGCTTGGGCCTCTCATCTATCTTTGCAGGTGAAATTCTTTCTGATTGAAATTATTCAGCTCTGGTTTCCATTTCTACAATTCACGTATATGTACACAGGCACCCTTTATATTAGGGGTGGGGCGCGGGTTGGTTCGGTTCGGTTCGGTTCTGGGCGCGGGTCGGTTCAGTTCGGTTCTAAAGAGAACCGAACCGAACCGAAATTTTCGGGTATCTAGTAAATGGAACCGTCGGGTCCAAATATAATTATGGAACCGTTCGAGTTCGGTTCCGTTCGGTTCGGTTCCATTCGGTTCTGTACTATAATTAAATTTTTTAACATTTATAACAACATTATAAAAATACTTACATTCAATGGTTTTGGAATGTCAGAGACTAGTAGACTATCTTGTTCAAATGATCGCTACAGTCAAAGCTTCGGTCAGCGGATGCCACAGCTTCGATCGGAGGTCACAGTGTCGGCCGACGATTGTATAGGTTTTGGAATGTTAGCGAGGTTACGAGAGTGAGTGCGAGAGCCGAAACAACGTTATGCACTTTATTGTAGGTGTTTAGAGTTATTTAGTGGATTTGATTTTGTTGGATTAAGAAATGATACAATAAAATGGGTAATTGGGCCAAAAATTAAAAAATTAGAAATGAAACAAATTATTGGGTCAAAAATTTGGATTTAGAAATTGTTAATTTGTTAATTTGTTTCGAAAAATTAAAATTAAAATAATTTGATTTACTCAATATAAAAAAAAATTAGAAAGATCCGTTCTCGGTCTAGAATCAAGAACCGAACCGTACCCGTCGGTTCTCAATTCAGATACCCGTTCGAGTATTTAATTTGACAAGAACCGTCGGATTCGGTTCAGTTCGATTCAAGTTCGGTTCGGTCGGTTCGATTCGGGAGATTTGTCCAACCCTACTTTATATAGGTTATGCATTTGTCCTAGGCTTGTCCCTTCTTTTACCAGGGTCGGATTGATGTTCCAGTTAGTCACACCCATCCTTCTCTTAGTTGCCTAAGAAGCTATGTTTTCCTCTGCAGGCCTGTTATCTTCCGACACTCAAGGGATCTTCCTGTGCCAATTATTCTAGGTGTGTTAATCAAATTCTAGAGAACCTAAACAGTATGCAGGTACCATCTCTCTTTTCTTTCTAATGATATTTAGCCCTTGTTTGAGCTCCATTTTTGGGAAAAAATGTATTTTGAATAGTAGATTGACGAAAAATATGTTGTTAAAAATTTAAAAAAAGTTTTGGATTTGCTTGTAATATTATTTTATTGAAGAATATGTGGTTGAAAATGATTTTTGAAAGAATGAATTTTAGGAGAATGGGGATCAAACAAGGGCTTAGTTGAATTTTATGCCACTCCTATTTAATCCTTCTTATCATTTAGTTCTTTGTTAAAGTTGTGGCTTAGGATCCTACTGGAGAAATCAGATGATGAGACCTGGAAGGCTGGAACCCTTATCATATGATGAGTTACACCCTGCAGTTCCATTTACATAAATTAAACATTATTTTAAAATCTGAAATACGAACCCCTAGTGTTTTTTTTTTTTTAACTCCCATTCTGCCCATAATTTATGGAATCATCTGGTGGTCAGATCCAAATGGACGAAATATTAGAAGCTATATTACTATATTTAGTTTTCAATTTTGATTTCAATTTAGGAAACAGAATTAGGAATTGAAGTCAATTAGAATTAGTTAAAATCCTATGTAAAGGGATACTTTACGATGTAATTGACACAACTATGATAATGAAATAAATTGATATACTCCTCTTAAATTCTCTCTATTTTCTCCTATGGATGGCAATTTACCCTATCCCGAATGGGGCAAAAAACCCCGCCCCGAACGGGTTGGCGGGGAGGGGCGGGGCGAGGGTGGTCCGCCCCGAACCCGCCCCGTGAAGAGGAAAAAAAATTAAAAATGATTTTATTTCTAGACAATTCATTCGTTAAAAATTCATTTTGAATTTGTATTTTATTCTCTAATAATAACATAATTCGAAACTTTCAAAATGTAAAAAAAATAAAAAAAATTAAACCGGGCAACAAACGGGGTAAAAAGTTGCCCTCGTGCCCCGCCCCGCCCCGTCTAAGGTGGGGCGGGGTTTTGGCCAAACGCCGCCCTACCCCGAACCCGCCCCATTGCCATCACTATTTTCTCCTCTTCTTTTATTTTCTCCCTCCTTTCTCTTCTTCTTCCTCCTTTCCCGTTTTCCTACAGTTGTTCCATAACATCCTACATCAATTTAGTACGAGACCCTAACACCCTACTCAGCCTAAACTCTGCAACACGCACATCACTAGCCCACTCAACCCCAAACATTACCCAAGTCCACAACCAATTTTATACAAGGGTGCCATAAAATTGATTAATGCACTTAGCCTTTTAATATTTCTTTCATCACGTATTAATTGCGATATTAATGTTTAGCTATAAAAAGAAAAATATTTTAGCTTTCATTTCAAAACCGTCCTCTTTCAAGAATCAAGATCTCCTCTCAATGTCCCAATTCCTCCTTTCTCATTGCCTTAACCTTCCTCAAACTCCCCTCCACACTAATACTTCAAATCCTTGGAATCGCACCTCACTCCCAAAAAATACGATTATATAGTTAATTGTCAAAATTTTGTGAATTATTTTTGAAACTATGGCGCAAAAAAAGAGAAAGCAAAGACGGAATTCAAGGTTAATGACTCCCAAATTGGAGGAAATTAATGAATCCCCCTTGTATCCCTGCTCAAGCTCTCAAGTGGAGTAATCATTCATTCCTAAAATTTTGTGCTCAAAGCTATCGTGCGCTGATGGAGAAATATCTGTACAATTCGTCTTACCCGGAGTCCAGCGGCTCATCGCCTTGCTTCCTTGAAATTGAGTTCGAGAATCCGCGACCGTGGGAGGATTCACACAACAATCAGCTTCCCCCAAATTATAAAGTGAAGTTCAAGTGCAGCTATGGCGGCAAAATCAGTTGATCGAAGTCATTTCTTGTCAATTTCAACTTGGGAAAATCAGGAATAAAAAAGGGAGTGTTGAGAGAAACTGTTCTTGCATGTGGTATCAGAGATTATGCAGCTAACAGACTGATCAAGATTTTGAATGGTATCTTCAAAATCCTGCTGCATTAGTTTTGTAGAATTGGTAAAAGGGACAAAAAAGCCATGGATGGCAATTTATCAGTGCTTTCAACACCTGGAGGGACACCATTTGTTTCTTGTGAAAATGGGAGTTCAACAATTTTAATATCGGAATCACGGAGGGAATCTCGAATCTTAACCGTTGATCGAAATATTAGATTCAGTTCTCTATAGGATTTCAGCTCACAGATTGCTGATGAGGCAAAGACGGAAGATGCATGCAATGAAGAAGCACAACATGTAAACAATTTTGGAAAATATTTGATATAGATGATTTTGGAAATAATATTAGTTTATTAACAGTTATGAGTGTTTATACAATTTTTTGACATTCACATCTTAGTTTAGCCATCAATTTTCATTAGTTGTGAGCGTATAGGAAACTTGGTTGTATTTAAATTTCTGGATTATGCTTATATTGCTGAAGTTGTTAGTTCAAAAGCTTTTAATTTGTGGGTTATGATTTGTCAATTTTTTTTTTGGAGTTTGTGTCACTTTTTTTATTTTGTCTCCCGTTTTTTGAATCTATGTATTTTTTTTTTAATTTGTGTTAATTTTTTAAATTCGTCACTTCTTTTAATAATTGTCACTTTTTTTCAGTCGTCCTTTTGAAATTTTTATCACTTAAAAAAAGAGATAAACATCAATTTTTAATAAAAGTGACATTGTATGCACTTTTAAAAGTGACATAATGTCACTTTTTTTACACAATTTTTATAAAAAAAGTGACATTGTATCACTTTTTAATTTTATACAGTATCTTTTATATGATTTTTCAAAATACCCCTAATTTTAAAGGTATCTTTGTAAGTTGCCCTTTATACAATATAGCAATAATCACACCCAAGCCCACACAATAGAGACCCATTAGCCAGCCCCAACTCTCCCTAATCCATTACCCGGCCCGTACCAACTACCAATACCCAAACAAATAGATACACTTCTAATGCCTTGTGAAGCGTGGTTGTTAGCCAAGCATCTTCAGTGCTGATAACTTGCTGATCTACCACCTCTTTCTGCCTTTCCGCCAATTATCTTTTATCCAAAATCAACCTATCACCCTTTCTTGCCCAATCCACACACAGAACCACCCATCATCATTTTCCCGCTACTATAAGATCTCACCTTATGCCGCTATTCTAATCCTCTCCAATCTGATTCCAACGCTAGTGTGCTACTGATAGACCTCCCATACGCTTCACGTATACAAGAAGAGGAAAGAATAAGTAAGGCAGCCAAGTCAGTCGACATTCCAGAATATTCGACCAATTATGTAGTAAAGCGGTAAAAAAGTAATAGTGATAAGGAAAAATGTCTATAAAATGTGAAAGAGAGAGAAAGAGGAAGTCAGGTAATTATTGAGTGAGTATAAGGGAAACCTTTAGGAAAGTTATATCCCTCTCGAATGGCTAATTGTTCTTTACTTTCTTTGTAATTTTTCTGTAATTCAATCAAAGTTCATTTCATTATTTCTTGTCATTATTTTTTGTACTGTTGGAATCCTATTAAATGGTATCAGAGCCATCGATTCTCGAACGAATGGAAACTAGTTTCAGCAGCAAATTGGAAGAGGGGGTTTGCTGCTGAATCGGTTTGAGAATGTGATAAGGCAACAGTACGAAGGAGGCCGAGATGATGATTCAGGGCTGGATGCTCACGGTCGACTCATAATTTCCATATTCTACGGTGATAATATGGAGTGGTGGGTGTTGGAGGCAGAGAAGATTTTCTCCAGAAATCAATTAGCAGAGCCATAGAAGATAGAGGCTGCAACAATTTGTTTTCGCGGCGAAGCATGGGATTGGTTTCAATGGATAGATCGACTACGACCGGTGCGAACTTGGGATGAATTAAAGGGATTGATGTTGGCTCGATTTCACGTGAACAAGCTCTCCAGTGGTGAAGAATTGTTGACGGAAAATCGCAAGCACCACTGGGAGAAAAAAATTGATGGGATTCAGTTGGATGTGCAGGAGGATCTGAAAACACTAAAATCTAAAATTAAGTAGGTAATGTGTAAGCTTGACTTGATGATGGAAAAAATGGGACAAGCCGGGGAAGAAAAGGGTCAGGCGGCTACTCTACCTGAGTTGGATGAAATTTGGACAATTACACTTCAATCGGATGAAGGTGGGGCAATTATTGACAGCCATAACAGCGTAGAAGAATCGGGTAAGGTAGTGGCACGCAATTGTGGACTAAAAATGCTGGTTTCGAAAGGAATTGCAACTCCATTGTCGGCAATTTTTGAAGCGATGGATGGCGATTGTAGTACTGGGCTGAGATCAGTTAAAGTCAGGGAGCCTGGCTTAGGCTTCATTGGGGAGTTAGTCCAACACGTGGAAGATAAGAATGAATTGGTAAAGCAGGCCCAAATGAGTTACAGCCCAAATAGAAATAAAAATAATTCCAGCAGCCCAAACTTTTTTAAAGGCCCATCCCTATACCTATATACTCACCCAAACATCTCAACCCACTCAATACAAATCATCCACCCAAAAACTAATGTTGTTACGGTGCTTCAACCATCGGCAATGCCAAGTGAATTTCCTGTGGTAGGTTCAACTGGTCATGGAGTTTCCTTGGATATGATACTTGCGATAATTGCTTGCTTGATTAAGTCATCCCACTTCAAGGAGTTGAAATGTCCTGTGTTTGCAAAACAAATGGTTTGGTTGCATGATGAATTGACAAAGACATCAACAACTTCCACCTTGAGGACGAGGTGGATTTTGGGTCGGCGGGTAATGATAGACCTCCCTACACTTCACGTATACAAGAAGAGGAAAGAATGAAGTAAGGCAGCCAAGTCAGTCGACATTCCAAAATATTCGACCAAGTATGTAGTAAAGGGGTAAAAGAGTAATAGTGATGGGGAAAAATGTCTAAAATGTGATAGAGAGAAAAAGGAAATCAGGCAATTATTGAGTGAGTAGAAGGGAAACCTTTAGGGGAGTTATAGCCCTCTCGAATGGCTAATTTTTCTTTACTTTCTTTGTAATTTTTCTGTAATTCAATCAAAGTTCATTTCACTCTTTCCTATCATTATTTTCTGTACAGCTGGAATCCTATCAGCTACCACTTTCATCCCTATTTCACTTTCATCTAAAGTTCTTGTACAGTTGTATCGTTGCAATCAATAAGCAAAGATCGCGCTGTTTACTCCACCAGACAACTCGCCAAGACCACGCTATCGGCTTCTCCAACGAATCTTCAACTCAAGCAGCCGACCTACTGCTATATTCTACCAGTGATCCCACCAACATCTCTTCCACCATCATCCACTAGTTTTATCTCATCGTCGCCTCCATTCATGTCGAAGTTCCATCTCGTTGGTAAGTCTCGACGTCCTCTTTCTTGTTACTCGTGCTTTACTTGATTACCACCTACTGTCCTTACTGTTGCTAGACTGTCGGACGTTGCCGCTAACCACCACCTCCTCAATCAGTATTTGAATCTTTTGCCTATCGTTTTTGCTAGATGCATCTCTTCTGGTTCATTGCTGTGTTGATGACACTATTGGAGTTCTTGCTTCCTGTTTACACTGAACTTGGAAAGCAATTCATAAATTATCACACCTGGCATTGCATATAATTGGAATCGTATATGCACCACTTGCATCTTGCTGGAGTCTCGTAAGGTATCTCGATTTTGTAATTTTTGAAAGCTGTAATTTTTATTTAGGTGTTTATGGCATGTCCAACCTAATATTTAACAAAAAAATTGAAATAATATAACTAAAAGTTAGGTAATATAGTATACGATCCGTTTCATGACTTTTACACCTCTGCACGACCTTATGTTGCTACCACGATCATGTACCTTCCCTTTTCCACTCATCAGCATAATTATCATCCATCTATGAACTTTGTCGGAGACGTATATTCTCCTTTTAGGGGGAAATATATGGAAATAACCTTTTCAAAAGGTTTACTTTTCCAAAATGACCCTTAGGCAATTTACATACCAAAAATACCCTCCATTTGGATATTACATAATAAGGCATCATACTATAGAAATTTTCTAATTTAGTCCTTAAAATTAAATATTGATTGAAATTTGATAATTTTTATTTGATTTATTTTGATTTAATTGATTTTTGTTCGCTCTAAGTAGACCCCTCTAATTGGTATAAGAGTCATAGAGATCATGGAAATTAAAATAAGGAAAATAAATAATTATTGGTGTTTAGAAGAAGAAAAGATAGTTATATATTTTTAAAACATATTCATAATAAATTAAAAATAATGACTTTGACAATTATTAAAGAACTTCCTAAAGAAATAAAGGAACAAATATTAGAAAAATTAATAATAGAAAAAATAAAAGATATTTATACATATGAAAAAATTATTAATATATATGAAGATGAAGAAAATAATTTATATTATAAAGAAAAATATGAGTACAATTGATAATACATATCAAAAATTGAATAAATTACTTTTAAAATGGATAAAATACAAGAAGAAATAAGAAATATAATGTTAATACCAGAAGGAATGAGAATACCAAATAATAGACAATTAACAAAATTAAAATGTGAAAGACTAAGAGTTGAAAGCAAATATTTCACTATAGTAAAAGAAAAATTAGTAGATCCAGATATAGCTAAGAGAAGATTTGGAAAAATAATAAATAAAAAGGAAGAAAAAAGATGCAAATTAACCTACGAGTTAGGAATAAGAAAAAATTAAGATGTCAATAAGTGAATATATGGAAGAATTAAAATCATTAATAAAAATGTTAATAAATGATGTACAAGATTTGAGAAATGAAGAAACAAGAAACGATATAAATATATTAAAAATTGAAATTAGAGAATTAAAAGAAAATAATAGGAATAAAGATAAGAAAATAGATAAAAAAAAACTTATAGAAAAAGAAATGACTCGAATAGGAAAGAAATATATAGAAAAAGAAAATATAGTAATAGAAACAGGGAATATGGATGATGAGTTTAGAAAGAATATATTACCAAAAATACTAGAAGAAGAAGAAGAATCTAGAAAAAAATCATTAGGAAAATTAAAAGTAGAAGAAAGAGAAGATGAGTAAAGAATTAGATTTGTTAATAGAAAATTTTGATCAATTAAACTTAACTGATATAAGTGAATATCAAATTTTAATGAATACTGGAGGAAGACCTAATCCAGCAGGAACCTCTAAACAAAAATTACATGATGTAGATGAAAGCTATGCACATATATATAATAAACCATATAGACAATTTTATGATAAAGTAAGAGATAAACAATCACCTAAAGGAAATAAATATAAAGATAGGTTTGAATTAAATGATAATTATGTTAAACCAATTAATCATGGTAGAACAAAGCTAAATTTAAATTGTAAAATAGATACTAAAAAAGCCTTATTAACTTGGGCAGACTCGATGATATTATTCTTTTTATATAACAAAGATGACACATGAGAAAATACTAAAAGAATAATAGATTTCTTAATAGCATCTTTTGAAGGAGATGTTAGAAATTGGTGAGAAGGAATAAGCAATGATACAAAAACATTAATAAAAAGAAATGTACAAACAGAAATAATCAAATCAGATAAACAAGGTATAAAAAAATTAGTGAAATTTATTTCGGATGAATTTCTAGGAAAAAATTGGATAAGAAATGTTGAAGGAGAATCAATAAGAGAAAAAGATAATGCTAAAATAAAATTAATAAATTTAACAATATGTGATATGTGTAAAATTAAAGAATATACTTATAAATTTAAAAATTACTATTATGTTCAATTTTATAATAATGAAAATCAAGAGGTATACCAAGACATGTATTATAATAAGTTACCAGGTTCATGGGGAATATATTTTAAAATAGAATTTGAAAAATATGTTAGAGATAATACTGGAATACCTAGAACTTTAGGTTCAAGAATAAAATTTTTATTTGAAAAACTTGCATATATATGTCAACAAAGACAATTAATGAAAAAAATTAGGAAAATTAACTAAAATATGTTGTGAAAATATGGAAATCCCTGTGCAATGGAGATGTAATCCTGAAAGAAGAGTTAATAAAAGAAAATATAAAAATAAAAAGTTTAAAAAGTTTAAAAATTTTAATTAAAAATATATAAAACCTAGAAGAAGGTATTATAAAAGAAAAAATAACCAATATAATCAACAGAAAAATAAGACTTATAAGAAAAGTAAAAGCCAATGTAAATGTTGGAATTATGGAGAAATATGTCATATAAACCCTAATTGTGATAAAAAGAAAGTTAGAATATTACAAAAAGAATATTTAGAAATAAAAGATGAATTAAGTGAAATATCAGATATTGAAGAATACTATGATCAAGAAGTATATATAAGTGAAACAGAAGAAGATGAATCAGGATCTGAATAAAGAGATTGAAGAAATAGAAAGTAATAATATAAATATACAAGAATATGAAGAAATAGAAGGATATGGATTAAAAGTCACTTTTGACAACAAGTTTAGAAAATTGCAAAAATTATCATTAGACTTAAAAATAGGAAAATAGGAAGTCTTTGATGGAATTTGAAAAAGAGGAAGAATAGCAATAAATGAATATCACATAATAGAAAAAATCATAGATGTAAGAACAACTTATGAGATAGATGTAAGAACAATTTATGAACAATATAAATTAAATCTTTTAACAAGAAATACAGTTGATGACCTATTAACAAATATTAGTAAAAAACAAAGTGAAAAAATTCAATATGTTTATTTAGTAGGAATACAAATAATATTTAAATCACTATTTAGGGAAGGGCTACATTCATCCTTAACTATAACTTTACATGATGGAAGAATAATAAATTTAAAAGATAGTTATTTCCAATAGAAGGATATTTAGCATATTAAAAAATTATGTTTACATGTTATCCAAAATATTGTATATCATTGAAAGATAGAAATTTTAATGAAGTCTTAGAACTACATTTCTAACTTCATAGAGATGATATTATGCAACCAGGTGATCAAATTATGACTATAGAATATAGAGCTTTATACACATTTACCAATTCTAATTATGTGAATATTTATTCCAATAAACCATATATTGAAGTTCATAAAGGAAGTAAAGATATTAGTAAAATAATAGAATCAAATAAACAAATAAGTTTAATTCCAGAAGAATATGAATTTTGTATAACAAAAAATAAACCTGAAATAACAGAATTAAATGAAGGAGAATATTTTAATAACATAAATTTAAGGATGAAAAATTAATTAAAAGATTAAAAAGTTTTAAAATACCTAATAAAAATCAGTTAGAAGAAATCAACAAAATAAAAGAAGTAAAATTGTATAGGAATGTTGGAAACATGAAATAGAAGGAGAATATTATAATGGAAGAGAAAATATAAATGGACCAAATATATTAATAGATATACGAGCTAGTGAATGTCATATAGCTTCGATTAGAAACAAATGACTAATAACTCATAAAACTGAACCATATAAGTATGTAAATTTTGATGGATAAGAACATATAACAGATTTGGAAGTTAAAGTACTAATAAAAATAGGAGGAATAGATCTCTTCGTACCATGTTACATAGATAGAAGTATGTATATAAACCCTCATATACTTTTAAGAATGAGTTTTCTAAACGGATTAGAAGATTATAGTATAAAAAGAGAAGGATTATATATTGTTCATAATGGACAAACTACATTATATAGAAAGAATTAGATGAATAATCAGATAAGTTTCCCATTAGCTGTGTATATACAAATTACTATTGAAGAAACAAATATAACAACTTGTATTTTAATAGATACAGGAAGTAATATAATAATATTTAAAAGTTTTTTAATAAAATCATGGAATAATAATAGTAATATAAAAATAATTGGTGTTACAGGAGAAAGTACTCAAATAATTAATAGTGCTGATAAAGTTAATATAATTCTTGGAAGTAAACAAGTAACAATAAATAAAATTTATAAATATGATAAATTAGAATGTGATATATTATTAGGAAATGATTTCATACAACAATTTCAATATTATAAACAAAATAATTATATGATAATGTTACAAACACCTTGTGGACACTTATTAAAAATGCCTAGAGAATTTAAACTTTATAGAGTTTAGCCAGCCCAAAGTGGTGATAAATGGGAGAAAAAATCAATTCTTAATAATGAAATAAAAAATAAAAGAATATTATATAAAAAGGTTCTAACAACAGGAATAGAAATGAATATAGAAAAAATTATTGAACAATTAGAAAAGGTTTATGGAGAAAATCCATTATTATTTTGGAAACCACATCACCCAAAAGCCAAAATAAAATTAACAGAAAATGTTATAATAAGAGTAAGACCAATGATGTATACAATAGAAGATACACAAGAATTTAAAAACAGATAAAAGAATTATTAGAACAAAAACTTATTAGATCTAGTAATGAACCTCATAATAGTCCAGCCTTTATGATTATGAAACACTCTGAACAAAATTAGAGGAAAAGCTAGAATGGTTATAAATTATAAAGAATTAAACAAATATACAAAATTTGATGGTTATTTTCTACCAAATAAGGAAGTACTAATAAATCTTGCAAGAGAAAAACAATATTATTCTAAATTTGATTGTAAATTAGGATTTTGGCAAGAAAAAATGGAAGAAGATAGCATACAATATACTGCATTTAGCACACCTCAAGGAAAATATAAATGGTTAGTTATGCCATTTGGCTTGAAAAACGCACCACAAATATATTAAAGAAAGATGGATAATATATTTAAAAAATTTAATGAATTTCTAATAGTTTATATTGATAATATATTAATATGTTCTAATAGTAAAGAAGAGCATAGAAATCATTTAATCCAATTTATTAATGAATGTAAAAAAGAAGGAATTGTACTATTTAAAAATAAATCTATAATAGAAAAATAAGAGATAGACTTTCTTAAATTATCAATAGATAAAAGAGGCATAAAATTACAAACTCATATATCCAAAAAGATAGAAAGTTTTCCAGATAAATTAGAATCTAAGGAACAAATTCAAAAATTTTTAAGGATGTTTAAATTATACAGAAGGATTTATTGAAAATTTTTCTAGGAAAAGGCATAAAATCCAAGTTTTACTTAGAAAAACAAATACTAAGGGATGGAATGAAGAACATACAGAAATAGTTAAATTATTAAAAGAAGAATGCAAAAATTTACCAAAATTAAAATTAGCAGATGAAAAAGATAATTTAATTATTAATATTGATGCCTCAGATAAATATTGGGCAGCAATATTAAAAACAGATCTTAATGAAATTTGTATATACTCTAGTTGAACCTGTAACCAAGCAGAAGTAAATTATACTACTCATGAAAAAGAATTACTAGCAATTATTAGAGGAATAAAAAAGTTCTCATTGTTTTTATTATCCAAAAAAATTATTGTTGGAACTGATAATTCTCAAGTTGCAGGATTAGTCAGGAATAAGTTATCCTCAGAATCACAATACAGAAGGCTTCATAGATGGCAAGCTTATTTAGCATTTTATAATTTTGATATAGTTCATATTAAAGGAATTAATAATTTTCTTGTAGATTTTCTCAGCAGAAACGTAGAATTTGCTGATGGATAAAGCCAAAACCATGGAGTTATACCAATCTATTATACATATACAAGAAAGGACAAATTTTCTTAAAGAAGAATCTGAAAATATAAGTTCTGGAGCAACCCAGATCTCAGAGATGTTCAACTCAAATATGAAAATATTGTTGAATATCACTACTGAGTATTATAAATATGCCACAGAACTCAAAAATCAAGTTGATGCTATTGCAGCACAAATAAAAAATATACTGTTTGAAACAGATATACCAAAGAGCTCAGAAATGAGTTTTCCTAATCAATACCAAACAGGGATAGTTGGAAGCAGCAGTGGACCCAGACGTGACAACATATCAACTGATAATAAAGGAGATTCCATTTTTGTATCATCAACCAAGAAAGTTATGATACATGGAGATAAAAGAGATACCAAAACAATCAGTATCATAGACCAAGAAGATAAAATTCTTTTAGATCCAAACGAAGAAAAATATGCCGAAATACTGAAGATTGCTTATGAAATAAAAATAAGTGATTCATATTTCATTTCTCCGAAAAATAATGTTTATCCCAGAATAACAGCCATGGAAGAAGGTGACCCTTCATTTATAAAAATCATGACAGACTATGGATTCATGGATTTGATTTATCCAGGAAAAGATTTTATTGAAATTTCAAAATTTGATGACATATTCATTAAGGAAGTATCTAGAATTGTCAAGGGAAGGAAGATATTTTTAAAATTTTATTCAGTCAGTCCAGAATATAATGGAATTGTTTACTATCCAGTTGAACACATAATTTCAATTGGATATGTTGCAGCCAATTTCCAAATTGATGTTACAGAGAATAATAGAAAAGTCCCAACAGTGACAAAATCATGGATTAGACATAGAAGAGTACTTGAAATTATAGTCATTTACAATATTGCCAAAAATTTGTTTGATAAAAAATTCTCGTACCTGTGCCAATATGAAAATTGGATGTTGGTATCCAATGGAGGATATGCAAAATTAAAAATTTTAAAAGAGTATATTACAAGATTTGATATACATCAATTTTCAGGATGTCCTACCACTATAAAAGAATCCTGCCAACTAAGGGAGTGCCCCAACTGCATGTGAAGAAATGAAAGAAGAAGATAAAGCACCTTTTGACAAAGGTGTATGAAGGACAATAATATTACATGTGAAGACATTGAAGATAAAGAGCAATAATTGAAAAAAAGACTCTTTGGATAAAAAAGTTAAACCAACATGTGAAGATGTAGGCCCAAGGAAGAAAATAGAGAGGCAAGTGTACCTTTGCTTATATAATTAATGATGTAATAGTCTCAAAAACTTGTATAAATAGAGACATTACCATAGAAGAATAGCAGATCATCTTATCCCGAATTCTCGAATTGTAAGCAATAGCCCATTCTCAGTTTGAAAAACCAGTTTTTCTGGAAATCCATTTGTATCAAATAGAAGTCTTGTATCAATAGAAATAAAATTTCAATATTTTGATATCAATATGAGTTTCTAAATCTTTTTTCCATAGATTCTTGAAGGATCTAATAAAAAGTTTCCTTCTTATCTTAGCAAAAAGAGAGTTTTCTTTAATAGAAGTCTAGAATTTTATTCTTTAGAAGTTGACACAGTGAGAGCAAGTAGTTGAAATAGTAACAATTTCGTGAAGGCAGGAAGTCGTTGAAGGAAGCAGTTTACAAATTTAGAGCTCGAAGGTCACTCGATTTTAAGAATACAAGTCTAGATCAAACCTAAGGTAAAACTATTAAATTTTTGCTAAAGTTAGAATGAATCTTTTTAAGATCTTAAAAGAATCGCATGGACAATTGCATGATGATTATTTTGAAAAGTGCCAAGATATACAGTTGAAGGATTAGATAATTTATTAGAAAGGGTGCTAGAAGAAATAAAGAATATTATATCTCAATTAAAAAATACAAATTTACCATTTGAAAAATATAGTACTTTAATTAGAAAATATGATATGAATGTTGCATATTATTCTTATTTATTAGATCATAGAATGATTTTCTATTCAAATATCCAAAATAGAGTAAACAGAGGACAAAATGTTTAAAAGATTAGGACATATATTGCAATACAGAAAGAATCATTTTATTAAGGGTAATAAAGACATTTCCATAAAAATGAATAGTATCAGGTCAAATAGAAAAATCTCCCCCTTTTAGGCACGTAGCTTTACAACTATGGGACTTTAATGGTCTCATTGGACTGGACTCATTTCTTGGCTCAACACTATTGAAAGATTTTTTGACTTTCAAAACTTAAGTGAAAGATGACATAAGTCACTCGTGGTTTTGCTAGGTGATATTGGAAGTTCATTTTGCATGTCATGACCTCCTAGGTTAGCACGCTGTTACTCCCGTGGGATGAGATGAAATGAGTTTTAAGTAATAAATAAGTCCCCGTGTACTACAAAATTGTTAGATCAATTAATTTTTGCGTTGTAGATAAGGATCAGCCTGCTAGAAAATATGAAGCTTACTTCGAAGAGTTATTGCACAGTTCATCTAAATTTCTTAATGATTTGAATCTTGAAATCTTATTTGATGACATTCCTGCACTCCGATAGATGACGCTCATTAGCAGGCCAATCTTTGGTACAAATCGTTCTATCTTCGCTAATTATGTCATAGGTTAGGTCTATCGCTCGAGTCCCAACAACTACCTCCCAAGTCTAGTTGTGTTACTCTTGTAAAGATAATAATGTTTCTATTGTTGTTCCCATTGAGTTTTTTGATAGGGAGGAGGATTTATCTATGGTGTTGTCACCTAAGCCAAATAATCCACATGGATTTCACGTCGAAGTTGATTTTGTTTAATCTTTTGTTTGACTCTAATATTGATTCTAAATATGACTTTACCTCTACTATTCTATTCTTTGGGTTGCCATGTTTTCCAAGGTTATTGCTCGCTTATACATTTTTCCTGTGGATTTTCGTTTGTTACCTAAGTCATATTGCTTTGTTTCAAAGACCTTTTTTTTTTTTTTGAGCTAGGAAAATTATGAGCTTTCATTTGATGCTTGAAAGGAGATAAAAAGTTCAAGTTGAATTGAATCTTGCACTTTTTGACATAAGCTGCACTAAGAGGCCTATAATAAAATAGAGTTGGTGCTATTAACTAGTCAGATAATCATCTCCACTTTGGAATCCTATATTAAATATTATCTGTCACAATGTATTTGTGATGTTTAATTTAAATAATATGGTAGTTATCTAAATAATTTTTTTTTTGTTGCGTAGCCTTAAGCAATGGATATACTGGCAATTTGTATACTTGCTGCTGAAAATGATTATTATTATTCTCTATGGGCACAAAGTGAATCAAGATTTTTTTTTTTTTTTTTTTTTTTTTTTTTTTTATGGTTGGTTGGTTTGATCCATCTAATTTTGGAATGTCCTTTTGGTCCTAGGATACGCATAAAAACACGAATTAAGCTAAATGACCACATTGTTTGACACATCTCTCACAATCGAGGTGTGGGTCTCGGGTGAATAAAATAATGCCGACCTCCCCATGTGAGTGAATATGTTAACCGATGTGTCAAGGTTTATGGTCATGTAGCATGACCCTAGAAACACCGGTCAAGAAACAGAGAATATTGGTTGGGAATTACCTGACTCTCTATGTAACACCCGATATTATTGCATTTAATTTAATTATCACAGGTATGGTACGAATGGTGTGTGACATCTCCAAGTGCATCTCCTATGCACAACTCCAATGGTCGCTCACACTAGGTCGGGCTCTAGGGTTTCTTGGCAATGTTGAGGTAAAAAGATCCATTGCCAGATGCAAGCTGGAGTAGGTGACCCAAACTCAGTTGTGTTAGCGTGAATGAAGGAAAGATTGAAGAATTATAGGAAATGGGATAGAAAGTTTTTTCTTCCTCTTTACATAGTAACTTGATTGTAGGAATAAGATTTATATACACTAGAATAGGACCTCTTCTCCTACATATAAATATGTAACACCCGGCTGTAAACATAAATAAAAAACAACTGAGTTTTTCATTCTCTGACATGGTATCAGAGCAACATCCTAGGCATTATCATACCATAAAATCATAAACCCGTTTTTTTTTCCTTACGTCTCCAGTTATGTCAGACTCTGATGCAGAACAACAAACTGGTGCATCTCAGTCTGATTCTATCTTCACCGAATTCATAGCAAAAATGACTGAAGCCTTTACTAAGATCCAAACACCTGCCTTGACCACCGAACCTTCCGCTGCTCCGATTGGCATCAAGTTGGATGGTACCAACTTTGCCCTGTGGTCCTAACTTGTCGAGATGTATATCTCCGGTAAAGACAAGTTGGGATATATCAATGGAGACATTCCATAACCACTCTCAATAGATCCATCCTTTCGCAAATGGCGCACAGACAACGCTATTGTCAAAGGTTGGCTAATTAACTCCATGGATTCCTCATTAATAGGGAATTTTATACGATTTCCTACTGCTAAATTGGTGTGGGACTCCATTGCTACCACTTACTTTGATGGAAGTGACACATCTCAGGTTTATGATCTGAAACGTCGTGTGACAAAACTTAAACAAGCTAGAGGATCTCTTGAGAAAATACTACAATGATCTCCAAGGGTTATGGTGTGAGATAGATTTTCGACGTCCTAATCCTATGGAGTGTGCAAGTGATATTAAGATGTATAATGCTATTCTTCAAGAAGATTGGGTCTATACTTTCTTGGATGGCCTTGACGACCGACTGGATAAAATTCGAAGTGATGTGTTGCAGCTTCGTCCATTCCCTACCGTGAAGCAAGCGTATGCTTAAGTCCGTCGTGAAGCAATTCACCAGGCTGTTATGATTTCTGGTAGTGAAGATTTTGTTCCTGGTGCTGTTCTTGCCTCCAAAGGACTTAGATTGGGTCCTTCTGACCAACCTACTACCTTGCATAATGGGAAACAGAAATCTCGTACATCATCAGAGGGCACAAAATGCACCTATTGTGGCAATCAAAGGCATACTCGTGAAAACTGCTTTAAATTGAACGGGTATCCAGATTGGTAGAAGGAACTCCAGGCTAAGAAACATCGTGACATGGAAAATAAAGATGAACATCCCAGTAAGACAGCTGTGGTCACTGCAGAACCTCATTTATCCCTGACATCACAGGTTCCACCGGTCCCGAACTCAGGTAACTGTGGTTGTATCTGTTACAGTTCATCTAATGATACTAATCATGGTGCGTGGATGCTGGACTCTGACGCCACTGACCATATGACGTTCTCCGGTAAGGATTTCACACACACTTCATTACCGAGACGAACAAATATTGCCAATGCTAACGGTGATCTCTCTCCTGTTACTGGTGCTGGAACTGTGACTTTATCTCCTACTTTACAGTTGCATAATACATTACTTGTTCCATCATTATCTCATAAGCTCCTCTCTGTGAGTCAAGTAACATCTGATCTTAACTGTATGGTGCTAATGTACCCTGACTTTTGCCTTCTCCAAGACATTCTCACCAAGGAGATCATTAGGCGTGGTACTAAGAGAAGGGGACTTTATTATATGGATGATTTTAGTGTGGGTTGAGCACATTATACGCAGCATTCTTGTGGAATCAAAGAAAAGGAAATCTGGCTTTGGCACTATCGATTAGGACATCTATCCTTCACATACATGAAAAATGTGTTCCCGAATTTATTTACTCAGTTGACACATTTTAATTTTCAATGTAAAACTTGCATATTAGCAAAAAGTCATAGGGTGTCCTATCCCTTGAGCATGAATAAAAAGAGCACTCCTTTTGCATTAATCCATTCCGATGTGTGGGGACCTTCCCCAGTTACTACTGTATCTGGGTTCAAATGGTTCGTGTTATTTGTTGATGATTGTACCCGCATGACTTGGCTTTATTTGCTAAAACATAAGGATGAAGTATTTGGTATGTTTAAGGCATTTCATATTATGGTGCAAACACAATTTTCATCTAAGATTTAGGTTCTTCGATCGGACAATGGTGGTGAATATATCAATCACAAATTCCGTGATTATTTGCATCAACATGGCATCATTCATGAGACTTTATGCCCCCAGACTCCTCAACAAAATGACGTGGCTGAGTGGAAAAATAAACATGTCCTTGAAACTGTCCGTGCTCTCTTGATTGGTGCTCATGCTCCTAATAGGTACTGGGCGGATGCGTTACCACTGCGGTATATCTTATAAATCGAATGCCCTCTAAGGTGTTGGGTCTCCAAACACCATTACAGGCCATCTCTACATATACCACTGTACCAACAGTATTGATGCTTCCACTTCGTGTGTTTGGGTGCGTAGCTTATGTCCATCTCCATAAGAATCAACGGACTAAGCTTGATCCTTGTGCCCGTAAGTGCTTATTTTTGGGGTATGCAGTTCATCAAAAAGGCTATAGATGCTATGATCCCTCTTCTAATCGCACCTACGTTACCATGGATGTCACTTTTATGGAAAGCAAAACCTTGTTTTCACCCAATTCTCATCTTCAGGGGAAGACTAGAAAGGAAGAACTGAATTGGATGAAATTGGATTGGTTGGGCTTATCTGAAGAACATGTCGAACCAATGCAATCAGAAGATGTGTCTCCGGCTACTCCTCCTCTTGAACACTGTGAAGCTGATCAAACTCCTTCGACTCTTGAACACCATGAAGCTGATCACGAAGCTACAATCTTTTCCCCCTCTATAGTACCCGAAGACCCAACTCCCGAGAATGATCCTGAGGTAAACTCTTACAACACAAATATTACAAAATCTCCTAGTGGTTATATATTACCTTACAGGCACAATCGTGGCAAGCCTCCAAGCTGCTATTCACCAGATGTTGAGGAAAGAAGATCAAGATATCCCATTGCCAATTATGTCTCCACAAAGGAATTGATTGAACCCCTCAAGACCTTTGTACATAACATTTCTATTTGTCATGTTCCAACAAGGGTGGAGGAAGCCCTGGAAGATCCAAAGTGGACTCAAGCAATCAAAGATGAAATGGAAGCATTAATGAAAAACAAGACATGGAGCCTAGTGCCATTACCAAAAGGAAAGAAAACAATTGGTTGCAAATGGGTGTTTTCTATCAAATACAAAGCTAACGAATCTATAGAAAGATACAAGGCAAGACTTGTGGCAAAAGGGTATACTCAAACATATGGTGTAAACTATCAAGAAACTTTCTCAGCGGTAGCTAAGCTAAATACTATTAGAGTATTGTTATCTATTGCGGCAAACCTAGATTGGCCACTCCACCAGCTTGATGTCAAAAATGCCTTTCTTCACGGCAATCTCGAAGAAGAGGTTTATATGGACATCCCACCAGGATACTCACTGATCACTGGAACTAATGAGGTGTGCAAATTACAGCGAGCCTTATATGGATTAAAGCAGTCACCGCGAGCATGGTTTGGGAGATTTAGCTTGGCAATGAAGAAGTATGGTTTTCGATAAAGCAACATAGATCATACTCTATTTCTCAAAAATCGGCAGGGCAAGATAACAACTTTAATTGTCTATGTTGATGATATGATCATCACAAGAGATGATATTGAAGAAATATCACGACTTCAAAGGCGGTTGGCTAGTGAATTTGAAATGAAAAATCTAGGTGGGCTCAAGTATTTTCTGGGAATAGAGGTTGCTAGATCAAACCAAGGCATCTTTCTATGCCAAAGAAAATATATTCTAGATTTATTATCTGAGGTTGGACTATTGGAGTGCAAACCAGTGGAGACCCCAATTGTACAGAATCACAAGCTCGGAATATATCCAGATCAGAAACCAACTGATAAGGGAAGATACCAACGATTAGTTGGAAAATTAATTTATCTTTCTCATACCTGTCTAGATATTGCATATGCCGTGAGTGTAGTGAGTCAATTTATGCATTGTCCAAGTGAAGAACACATGGAGGCTGTAACTCGGATACTAAAGTACTTAAAGTCCTCTCCAAGGAAAGGACATGTTTTCTAAGAATGGCCATCTGGGAATTGATGGTTATTCAGATGTAGATTGGGCCAGGAACATCACGGACCATAAGTCGACTTCAGAATATTTCACATTTGTTGGTGGAAATCTTGTTACATGGAGAAGTAAGAAACAAAAAGTGGTGGCACTCTCCAGTGCAGAAGCAGAATTTTGTGGGATGGCCAAGGGTTTATGTGAGCTTCTTTGGTTGAAAAGATTGCTAACTGAGATTGGTTTTGCTCCCAAAATCGAAATGAACCTCTTTTGTGACAATAAAGCTGCTATAGATATTTCGCACAACCCAGTTCAGCATGATCGAACGAAGCATGTAGAGGTAGATCGACATTTCATCAAACATAACTTAGAGACTAAGACAATTCGGTTTCCATTTGTCAAGTCCGAGGACCAACTAGCAGATATACTTACCAAAGTTGTGTCAAACAAAGATTTCTAAAACACGCTGGTCAAGTTGCGCATAATGGATCCATATGCATCAACTTGAGTGGGAGTGTCGGCGTGAATTGAGGAAAGATTGAAGAATTATAGGAAATGGGATAGAAAGGTTTTTTTTCTCTTTACATAGTAACTTGATTGTAGGAATAAGATTTGTATAGACTAGAATAGGACCTCGTCTCCTACATATAAATATGTAACACCCGGCTATAAATATAAATAAAAAAACAACTGAGTTTTTCATTCTCTGACAAGTTGTATACTAGTTACATTAAGAGTGTAATTTTGAATGCAGTTGTGGATAACCACTGAATGAAGTGAGTCTGCAACTTCCCATTTATCGGCTCCATTGTTCAAACTATAAAGCTTTACCGTCTTTTTCTCTATTCTAGTTTTCACTGCTTGTCCAATTAGATATTGATAGATTAACGTGTTTTACTTCTGTTATTGTAGTTTGTAAAGCGTGGTATTTGAACTATATCATCTTTTTCTACTATGTAAAGCAGTTTAGTGGAGGGTGAGTTTCTTGTTTACGCATTTTACTCTTTCCCACCTTTTGTTATACTTATCGAGAGGCCGGGATTTTCAAATTCTGAAATCAGATTCTCCTCTCTTTTGGTGGCTCCCTTTATTTCACTGCCTTGTTTGCCCTTTCACCAATGTTGCCTTGCTGCATCGTGGTGTAATGCACTATCCTTCTTTTCAAACCATCCTTTTAAATCTAGTAGTTGGGAAGAAATTGAATATTTTTAAAATTTTTTATCTTTTCACAATATTTCCATTACTTTTGTATATTTATAGTCAATATGGCAATCTCGTTCATTTTTGTCGCAAAGTTTGGACATGTTATATTATAAAATTAAAGAGTAAATTAGTTTATGTTAAATGTCTAACATTGGTTACTTTTCGATTTATAAATACATACCTTGATAAATAAGAAAAAGACTCATTTCCTTTCTTTTACTTTCTCTAAAAACGCTCCTCTTGTGGCACGTCACCACCAAATCCATTAGAGAAGTGTTACTCACAAAAATCTAAGTGACAATCTACATCATTAGACAACTCTCATGTCTAATCATCAACTTCAATACAAAAAAGCATAGTATAAAGATAAACTAGATGCCGTTATAATGGAATTTAAAATCATATGTCATTGCAATGGTAGTGGGATGTTACACCACCCTATAAAGAAAGAAACAACAAGTGTATGAGTTGATAATTCGAAAGAATAGATAATTACTATTGTGATAATAATAAAATTAATGGAGCATAAGATCAGCAATGAAAATTTAGTGGGATATTCTTAAGGAAATCAATAAGTTGGTAATTCAAAGATTTAGTTCCTTGACGCCCTTTCCTTTAACAGTTGTGCCGTGTAATGTTATTATAGGCTGCCTGTCTCTTTCTTATAAAGTGCAGGATATTTGTCGCTTACCGTTTCCAATACCCTTTGCGAACCACAACCATTAATTTTCCATACACGCTTGGTTATGATCGTTAAAGTTTATAAAGTTGTGCTCGAATAATAATACAATATTGTATTATAGAGCCTGTTTGACAACCATTATTGTAGAAGTAAAGAGCTTTGCATAGTGGTTTAATTTAGAAGAGTAATGCTACTTTATATGAACTGAATTTTATTTATTTATTTATTTATTTCTCTCTAGCATATTAATATGTGCACAATGATTTAAAAATAGTATTATTGAATTTCGATCCATTTAATTTTCGAAACTTAACCATGTCAAGTTGATAAATATTTTAACGATTCTCTCTTCCTCGCATACTTTTCTTCTCTATCATTGTATGCTACTCATACAAATATTCAAAAGTCCATTTCTAAAACTTTAAATTTTAAATTCAGTAATAAATTGAGTAGACGTAAAGTTCGTGCACATATTAATTTTCTCTTCCTTCACTTTATATTTCAAGTCTTGAATGACATAGCTTTTTGACAGTTATTTAATATTTTAGTCATCATTTTTTACTTTTCACTCATAGGTGGGATCCATTTTTCTCTTTAACGGCAAAAAATTCAATTCTTATAATCACTACAGAATAGACCCTTAATAAATTTGTGATTCCCATATATAAATCTCTTTTTAACACTTCATTTAATATCATATTTGTTAAAAAAGAAAAAAAAAACGCATCTAGTTCATTTTAGTTTGGTTTCTGTCCGCTCTCTCCTCTTTCTGATATATTTAAGGAAAATGTCATTTTGCCCGAAAATGTTTAACATCCCGGGTGACCGACCCTCATTTCCTTTCTTTTACCTTCTCTAAAAACGTACCTCTTGTGAGTCTTTCCTTTCTTTTACTTTCTCTAAAAACGTTCCTCTTGTGACACATCACTACCAAAAATGTTATCTACTAGATACCGTAATAATGGAATTTAATATATTATTGCATTGAATTGTCGCTGGGAAATTACTTCACCTTCGTTTCCTTTAAAGAAACCAAAAGTGATGGTTACAAATTGAAGCAGATAACATCCACTATATGGCATCTTATAATGGAAGCTAACAAAAGTTTAAAAGCACCCATTAACAAATCTAATAATTTGATAATTTGGAAAAAGAAAAGATAATTACCATGATGATGATAATAATAAAATTAATGGAACATCCATTCACCAACGAAAATTTAGTCCATAATGTGGACAAAAGTTTTGACAATGATACCAATGATGACCATCGACACATCTCCATCTCCGTCCACGTTTATCGATGATAATTATGTAAGTGGCAATCATCGGCTGTGCTTTGGTCATTAATTATGCGGTAGGGAAGCAATTTTTTTTTTTGTTTTATTGGGTAGTAACTTAAGAAATCCTTGGTTTTTTAATTTTATGTTATTTTCAAGTTTTAATTGTATTAACAACATAATATTTATTTGTTAATATTAAATTTTAACTACTTTATTTATTGAAACATTAATGATCACTTATGGTATCAGGCAGAATTCGAGATGAAATATCATCAACACAATCAGTGATTCCTAATTCACCAACCCACTTCGATCAGCAGTTATCGATCATAATATCTGTGGTATTCATCGATATTACTTTGGTTGTTTATTGTCGACAAAAAAAAAAAAAATTCTTTATTTATTTCTTTTATTTTTCATCTATTGCTCAATAAATCTTTTTATAATTTAAATTATTTATAACATAATCAATATAAAACATTATTTTCTAAGTTTAGTTTGATTACTTATATATAATTTTCTTCCTTTAATATACAGTTTTAATTACATTATTTATTGACAAATCATCATCAGTCAATTAAATTTGTTACAAATCGGAAATGTTGTATTACAAATTATTGTGTGAAGGGAATGCTGGTTATGATTTGCTCTAGAAAATGAAGGCATGCACTTCTCTTGGTTTCTTCATTTCGTTTTATTTCCACGCAGTCATTCATTTACCAATAAAGGTTCAAAAAGTTGGCCACATTTTCTTGCCTGAATCTTTGTCAAATCTTTGATTTGTTTAAAGGTTGAACCCCAACCTTAAGGGCCCCCACCGATCCTGCCCTGGACCATCGTGGAGGAGGTAAATTGCAGGATGTGCTTCCCAGGAGCCAGGGTGGAGAGCATATGGATAGGCCAAGGCTGTTAACCTATATGGTAACTTCCGCTTGCAACAAAGCCAATTCCACCTAGCGGGGAATCGAACTCTGCACACTGCCGCGCTGAGCCCTATCCGCCCTGTCCTTTGCCACTGGGAGATATGCCCTGGGGGCTGTTTAGTACCATGTATGTTGGAAGAACATGCTATTCAACCTATCTTTTTCATCCGGTGGAATCTTTGCATCAACATTCATTATGTGTTGGTTGGACAATGCTGGTGATTATGAAAAAATAAAATATTAGACAATATCTAATGTTTAGAAAACCTACCTCCCATAGATCTGAAAAAGTTAAAGGGTCTGGTGTTGAAAGAAGACAATATCCAATGTTTAGAAAACCTACGTGGCCATAGATCCGAAATAGTAAGATGGTCAGCAGGTCAGGGGTTGAAAAAGTTGAAATGAACTTGGATGTTTCTGGTAAACTTCATTCTCTGATATATATATCGTCCCAAATCAAAATGGCTAGGCAAGTATCATCTTCATATTCAATTCATCACTTCTCCTTCAATTGTCTCACCCAAGCATTCAGTTCTTTGAGAAGAATAATGTCATACTTTGATCTAAGATACGCTGCCCTCTTCGTTATAAACATATTGAAATCATATGCGGCCATGCCTTGGGAATGGGATCCATTTGGTATAGTAATTGGAAACTTCAGTTGGATCAAGTTTTGGCTTTTCGCTAGCTTTTTCTTTCTCTTCTCCTTCATCTCCATTGAAATCCCACTGACAGGTCAAGTTGATATGGGATACTTACGCATTCAAGTCAAGAATTACTCAGCTTCCCTATTGGTTTGTTTCTTGGCCTCACTATTTTTCCCGCAAGATATCTTTTGGTATATCTACCCCATAATTTTGCTGCTCTCCTTATGCATTACTGGTATCTCTGGCATTTGGAGGAGTTTTAAGCTAAGCGTTCAACTTTTGCTGCCAACGATTCCTGTTCTTAACATATTTATGACTACAACAACAAAGATTGACGATGAACTTGACTTAGAATTTCAGGAGACGGAAGTTATTTGAGCAGTTTGCCCTTTGCAGCTAATTAAATATAGTTATTTGAAAATAACAATAATGTTATGAAGTAGTAAATTTATATTATGGATCATGTTATTTGTCTCTTTTGCATTACATTTATGTTTGCATATGGCCAATGTAATTCAAGCAAAATAAATAAATAAATAAATAAAATAAAATAAAAAAAGACAAACATGTTTCAGATTTTCAGATAGGACGAAAGCATCAACCCTCAGGTGGGAATTTTTATTATTTATTTTTTTTTTACCCTCCCTCTCTCCCTCCAGCGCCAAAAAAAAAATTTTTTCGTCGAATTCTTATCTTTAATTTTTCATTAATTAGTATCTCGTCCTTGATAATGATTTATGTCAAAATATTTTGTAAGGGAAAAATATTTTTTGTACTTTTTATTTATTTTTTTAAAAATATAATGAAAAAATAAGTTGTTACACGCTATTTAGCCATTGTTTGATTCCCATTCTTTAAAAAAAAATACATTCTTAAACAGTGTTTTGATATCATTTCAATCACATATTATTCAATTAAATAATATTACACACAAATTCAAATTTTTTACTTATTTTTTAATTACACATTTTTTATCAATACACTATTCAAAAATTCGTCATTTTCAAAAGAATGAGGCTCAAACTATGGTCAATAAAATATATAATGACATATATACCCTTTTGGACAATAGAGTCAAGATCTGTTGTCCATTTTTCTCATCCATATAACTAATTTTGAACATGTCATCAATGATTAATATATTATCTAAAATTTACTCTCATTAACTTTATCACTAATTCACTAAATTAATAATGTGTCAAGAATTAATTGTGGGTTTATTTGGAGGCGATTCTCACAGGATATTAATGAAAATTTGGATCGCTTGAAAATGTGGGAAACCTCTTTCGGCCGCAATTTTTGACACAATATTTGTTAAATTACCACAAATGCCCTTCATTCAAATAGAATGAATTCAATGTCAAAAGGGCATATATGTAATTTTGCAATATTTGGATTGTGCAATGCTACAAATTTTGCTAAGTCTTTGCCCCTGTTTGGCCCCCATTACGGGGAAAATTTAATGTATAGAATAGTATTTTTTAAAAAATGAGTGGTTGAAAAAGAAAGAAAAATTTTCGATTTACGTGTAATATTATTTTATGGAAGATTGTATGGTTGAAAATAGGAGAGAGAAAAATAGAATGTAATGTAATGTAATGAAAATCAAACAAGGGCTTTGTTTGAGTCACATTATTTTAAAAAAATATATTTTTAAATAGTATATTAATGAAAAATATATGGTTAAAAATAAAAAATAATTTTAAATTTATATTTAATATTATTTTATTAAAAAATATATTGTTAAAATAATATTAAATCACTGTTTAAAAATATAATTTTTTAAATAACGTGGATCAATCGTGGCCTAACCGTCAAAATTTTCATTAAAATCCTACTGTGGATCGCCTTTCAGTAGGATCGCCTTCAAAAAGGAGCAAATGGCCTCTTTATTTTCACTTTACAAATTGAGCCTTTCACTTCCATTTTCCCCGTTTCAAAGTCTTCCAGCCTAAGCTAGAGATTTCGTGGACTGCATCATGCCTCAAGCCATAGTCGTTAAAACAGTCCAGCTACGACGGACCAACGTGCCACTCCGTCTAGATCCCCCTTGGTCTCGGTGTTGGACTGAACACTGGGCCAAGATCTGGCCCCGGTGCTCCCTCCGGCACCGAGGCTCCCGTAGCCTCCGTTGAATGCCGTCGAGGCAGGCGCAGTGGTAGTTGCTTCCGACTGCTCCGAATCTTCCCGCCGTGGTGGTAAGAACCTTGAGTCGCCACCTGCTGTATGACAGTCTTTTAGATTCTTCTCTAATAGTGGAGATATTCAATTCAAGCCTCGCGTTGGACCATGGGGCACCTCTCCATGGTTATGAATACTGTCTCTTCCTTGTCTTTCGCCAACGTAGGACGCAGATATTCTAAAACGGGCATAATTGGGGTATTGTGTTGAGCATGGGATTAGAGGCAGCCGTCATTTGTTCTCATAAAATCTCAGCGCTACTGCGTCCATCAGATGCTCCGTAAAATGTCTAAACCAAAATTAAACCTCCAACTATGACTTTTGATACTTCTGGGTATACCGCAACCTCCAGCCTCCATCAACTTTTGTCGAGGCAGCTCCAGCGCACCCTCACCTCCGGCTTCGGCTGTTGAGGCACTCTTGCTGCGGGACAGGCACAAGAATTGTGCCACAACGGAGGGACTGGTCATGGGAGTCAAGAAGGAAAACCAAAATATTTATTAAACTTGCCGACGTTAGTATTGGTTTCAAGATGCTCTCTAGAAATTCTGAACGTGGCTCCTTGCAGGCAGTTTAGAGCACGCCAGCCATGTTGCTGAATTAAATTCCTCATCCACATTGAAAGAGATTTCCTCTTGCTTAATAAGTTTTTCGGTGTGAAACTGGGCTGCTTGATTCCTGTCATCCTCAAAGTGCTAAGCTGCTGAGCAAGTCAGAATCTAGCGATCCACATATTCATCTACATGGTAACAACCTTCCAGGCTCGTTGAAAGTGGCTAAAAATGATCGAAACTCATCCAATATGGATGCTACATGTGAGCTACTTTTTGTGAACCTTGTTGGGGTCACTCGGTTAGGCAAAGCTGCAAACTAGGCTTGTCGGTGGAGAAAGTGAGGCGAATCTGTGAACTAAATTCGTTGACGAAGACAGGCTCACCAAGGTGGTTCGTAGAAAAGGGACTATTGGGGTCGGGTTCTCAGGGCTAGCAGATAACTATGATGAGGCCCTCAGGTATGATATGTTTACCTAGTGATCCTTGAAGAAACATTCATGAGTAAATACGAGGCCCTTAAACATAACTTTTTTCTCATAACTTAATGTAGGGAATCGCGGCATACTTTGACATGAATTTTGAGTCAAGAAACTTACTTCAAATGATGAATTTCAAGACCTTTTATGTGGTTGAATCACATTGCATTCCAAAGCTCCAAAATCTGCATTTTATGGTTCTCCAATGGTCCTAATCCCGATCACAATAGCAGGGAATTATTATCCACAATCTAAGTGCCATCTTTTGTGAGATTTAATGCAAAAAATATAGTTTTAGAGACTTTCCAATTTTGATGTCAATTTTCATACGAATTTTTTCCTCTTTTTCATGCTTCTTTTGTTCACTTTTTCATAACTTCTATATGAAGGTTACAAGGAGTTATTTGAGAGTTATAGATTTGAATTCCAAATTCAAACCATTCCTTCCAACCTTTTTAAAATCTTGCGGGTCGGGTTACTCCACATGGGTGACCTATTAAATGTATTTTCCAACATTTCCTACTTGCACATGATGGGGTTGATTTGAATCACAAGTGACAACAAATGTCACACCTTATATTCTTCTCAAGATGTATCTTATAAATATTCATACGACAAATAGATCGTGCGACCAACGAGTAATATTAGAGCTCACGGCATTATAAGTCTGTTAGGGATATATAGTAACTCTGTTAGAGGAATATTGCATCTCGCTATACTCCAAACTCATTTTTCAACATTAATTCAAGTATTTTCGGTTCCTCGAGTATTTTATGGAACATACTTGAACCCTACGTCGCATCATTTTATTCACAATTGTATTCTATACCCTAAAAGGTTAAACACAATTGTCCAGTCGGTGAATATAAACATAAATGTTGTTTAAAATAGTTTTCATTTCATACTTGAATCCTTCAATTTTAAATCAGCTACTTTCATAGACATGTCCCGTCAAACCAAATCAATCATAGTTATTGGCAACATGCTAAAATAGCAACGCTGAAATAAAATATCAAGAAACAGTTAAAAGTCATAAAAACCCCTGAGTCGCACACAATAAGGAAGCAGAGATCCATTCACTCATTTACCTAATATTGATCGTAAAAGCACACGTGGTATGAAACATCTGTTACGATATTTTCTCCATTTCTTGGAGCATATGTCATATTCTTTGTAAATAAATAACACCATACAGAGGTATTCCTCGATACCTAACTTGAGTTTTCCTTATGTTCGTTCCTCCAGGCAATCTCAAATTGAGAACTAGAATTGGCTACTAAACAGATTTAATGGATAGCAAAATCCATTTTGATCACTAGTTATAATCTCATTTTGATATCTTATTAAGGCGACTGGATCATGTACACAACATAATCACTGTGTCATTTCACCACACCTCAAAGCGTTTGAAGTAATTGCTCATGTGAATGAGTCAATCTCAACTCGTTCGACATGCTTTATATGTGCATACAAATTATTTATCTCATAATCCCAATATTAGATTATACATGAACTACAATTGTTCATTTATGGGCACACAAAACTCATTCAAGAGTTTTCTAATACATTAAATATCATATTCTACAAAATTTTAGAGATTCGATATTACCAACAAATATATTTCTAGACATCTTCAGAGTATGATGACTGTATATCATCATTTACGTAGATGACACTTTCTTTGCTAATGTCTCTAGTAGAAATGCTTTCAAGTTTTTGGTTTCATTTTGATATTTGAGATCTTAACATAAATAGTTACATAACTATCATGAATTTCATATTCTCAATCAGTATCATTAGATGCTCAATACATTTATACTAAACAATTTTTTTAGCTGTCAAGATATACATTATAATATATACTTCTTGCTACTCTATATAGCAAGAGTGCACAATTCTAATAATGATTATGCTCAACTTATTCTCATTCTTAGTCGACAATTGTGTATCTATTCTGATCACAAATTATTCATTTGACAACGAAATAGAATAACTGACAGCAGTACCCTTCAGGTATCACAATACATTTTCTAAAGATAATATTGATACCTATTGACTAGATTCATGGCATGACCAATGTTATGGCAAGTATACATCGTAGTATACTTTTATCTCCTAATTCTTAATTGTACTAGATATGGTTATATGGATATTTCTTTGTGCACTTATGGATTCTTTGAACATTTATGAATACTTATATAGTCACTTTCCAATATATGAGTATCAACAGTATAGCAATTTCACATGAGCTTTTATAGTATAAAACTCTTGTGATAGAGAAAGAAGACTCGAATAATCATTTTAACACAAATTATACAGTTTGCTAAACCCACGTCCTTAGTCTCAAAGATTGAGGACAACCATTTCAAAATAATCTCTATACACTCCTTTTCATACTTAGCCAATCCAATGTAATTTCAAAATTAGAATTATAACTTACCATCAGACTTTTACATAAATACAATAATTTTCGTCCATATGACGAAATTCTTTATACAAGATTTAACCCTATTAAAAACTCAAGTACGACTATAAATGTAACAATAAAGTTTCCACAATACTAAAAAGGCCTTAACATGAAATTTAAAAGATGATTCATGTTGATCTCTTCAATCATTTCTTAATTGAGCATAAAAATACGGTCTCTAGGTTTATTTGGTGTAATTCTAAATTTAAACATACTATCATGGCGAGCATCAATGTACAGAAGTGATTCCCATTGTCATGAAAAAAATTTATCTAACTCAATACACTTCTATCGAGTATGACCATTTTCCCAAAAAAAAAAAAAAAAAAAAAAAAAGAGCCTTATGTATCAGAAGCTCATTAGTCTTTCACATAGTTTTAAAAAATCCCAATTTTCTCAGTAAACATAATGTCCCAATAGAATTTTCACCATATCCCAGATTAGATTGAAATTCTATACTCCATATATATACTTCTATAACTTTCCTCAAAATTCTCTACTGGTTTTCTAAACCAGAAATTATTGACATTAAATAGCTCTAGCCCCCATTTAGAATCAAGAATCATTGAAACTAAATAGCTTTTAACTCCCACTCGAAATCAGTACTCCCACTTGAATTAGAAGTTTGAATAAACTCTTATATATTCAAAACTGATTTATCAATACATATAATATCAATTTCAACGATGTTTTCCAGTCTTTTCTCCATTAATTGGAAATATATCAAATGTCACATCTTGTGACTTGATAGGCGTCCAAAATTTTACTTAAGTACCTTTTTGGACTATATGTATGTCATCAGACACATCTCATTCTTAATAGACTCGTGTTCTCGAACTCCTCATCGAGAACATATATGATTATTATGAGTCTATGATAACTCATATTTGGTTATCTATGTATCGAAAACTTATATATTTTGAATGTTCCAACATTGAGAAAACTCTATTAATTGATACGTTGTAATTTGCCAATGCTCTTTTCAAAAGCAAATACGTAAGTGGGACTGCATATCGCAAACCTCATTATATTCAGCAATATTCCATTCCTTCTATCAAATAAGAATCTCTTTCATTACATAAATCATTGATATCTCGTGATAAAGATTCACACCATCAGATAATTCTCAAAGTCTTTACTTCCACAATTTGATTTTCTTCTCGACTTGAGAAAAGTCTAAACCACTACATTATTTTTTAACTTACGAAAATTAGAGACATCTGAAATGTATGAATCTATCTATAAATGTAATGAAAAGTGAAGTTTCATCTCTATCTCGCTTGTTCACAGCTCGCAAAGAATTTTGGATCTATTTATTCTAAAAAAAAGTTTAGCTCTTACAGTTTTCAATGATTTCCTCAACTCAAAACCTCAATCCATTGCACAAAATATCCATAATCTTAATAAACTTCACCACTGTGAGCATGAATAGATCTACCACGTATAAGTTCAACTAAAAGACCACTTTTCGAAGAACAATAATTGAGACCAAATTAAGTGAAGTTTTTTGATACTATCTTAATATCGAATAGGAGGTCAGTTTCTCCACTTTGCAATACTAAGTTGTAGTATTGATCATATAAATATCCACTGCATCTTCATTATTTGTATATATTTACTTTGTATCAAGTCAAAGACTCGACAATAAAATAATAAACCTTTTGATCTCATATAAAGTGGGTTTCTAACCCTTGAATCTACTATCCACACAAGATAAGATAGTGTTGACACGTAAACAACACTAAGAGAAATACATTCAACTGCAATATCCTTTAACTTAATTACTTTCGAGCTAAAAGATTCAAATCGCATAGTTGAATCACTTGAACATTTATAACATTGATCTTCTACGAAAACCACTTTCATTCATTTACTATCTAATATGTTCTTTTTGGTTCCCTTTTCAGTCTCCTCATCTATCCCGCATTTGTTCTAGCTCATTTACAGTTTAAGATTCAAAGTCTTATGTAAGTTAGAACATTGCTACACAAGCATGTCCTCAAGACTTAGCAACATCAAATCGCGCATTTTTTAACGCACACAGCAGGTAGTGTAACGCCCCAAAATCTTTTTCACCTTCATTATTTTATTCTTTTATAAAAATAGGCTCAAGGTGTTACCAAAGTCTTCTTCATCGAATTTAAGCGAAATATCACTTTTATTAAGTATTCAAAATGCATAAAAATAGCTCTTAAACAATGTGCACAAAATTTAATATAAAAATGTTCTTCAAATAAAAGTTTGACAATTATATTTTCTAGAAAATTTATTTAGTGACCCCATAAGTATTACTCAGTCAATCTTCCATGTGTCCAAATGACTTGTTCTCATCTGAAAGGTGTTGTAGAAGTGAGTGTTTTGTAAACACTTAGTAAGAATACATACACATTCTTATTCACATGATATAAATATAAAATTGACATAATATACTAACATTTCTTAGATTTAGAGCTCAAAGAATTCTTTAAGAATCCCCATATCTCGTAGGATTTAATATCTTTGACCAAATGATCAATCCAGTAGAATTTAACATCTTTGACCTAACGGTTAATCTCATAGGATTTAACATAGTAGTCGACCTGAAGGCCTCATAGCATTTTATGCCAAAAATTATATAAATATCAAGGAATAAGAATTTACCATTTTGCATGATGTATTCTTACCTCAATTGTCATCAAAATTTTAAAATTGTGACTTAAATTTATGGTATAAAAATAGAAACAGATATTTGTATGAAAATGAACTTGTACATTTCTTGAAACAAAACATATTCACCTTAAAATCTATATTTATAATTTTGAAATGTAACTCCCGATCCAATCAAAGGACTTCAGTTTTAAAATAATTCAATTAAAATGTTTTTGGAGATAAATTAATAATTTATGAGTTTAGTAAATTTATTTGTCATTATAAACATCACTAGTTATATTAAATTCTAACATGACCTTAAATTTTCCAAGGTAACTGTGTTTCTTACTTTATATATGAAATATTATAATACTACACTTTCTTTCCTATTAAATAATTCGGACACAATTAGTACGAAATATTTTTTTTAGTTCCAAATTATTTTATTTAATACGAGCTTCAAAATAAGTATAATATTTGATATATTTCATCAACTTCTAAAATACTTATATATTCGATCCAAATAGTTTTCGATAAATTCTAAAAGTGCACGTAAGAAAATAAATCATTTATGCAAATAAGTGGGTCGAGTTTACCACTTCAACCTTCGGACTTTTAGTGTGACGACAAACCTAGACATGGACTATTTCATTGCTAAATGATCAATATTAAATTTAGGTCCATATGAAAAATAGTAAGAAAAATTCGGGATGTTAAAGGTAGTGTCAATATAAAAAATTGACACTTAAATTTGTAAGTCATAATGACCTTTAAAGTTCTCATATATTGAGAAGAGATTAGTTTGAACTTATTACTTATCTGAAAATAATGTGAGACTAGTTTGAACTTACTACTTATCTGAAAATAATGTGACCAACGAAAATGTTAATACTATGTTAACCATCAACTAAGTCACATTCAAGAAAAAAAGTCCTTTATATCAGAACTTAACAATTCAAATGTTCAAGTACTAGAATTTATCTTTTCTCATACTTAACAAAGTTCTTATTTTATTCTCTAAAGTAGTATGACCTACATTAAGTTTCTTATTACGTGGTTGATGCTCTTTAAAGCATCATGTCTTTCTAGTACACTCAAAATCTTATCATGTTAAATATTATTTCATTAGCTTATCACATTTATTAAGGTCAACCATTATAAATTTTGATGTCATGATTTATCAGATTTTTCAGGACATTTTATTCTCAACCAATGTCCATTTATGTAGATATTTAATTTTACATTAACTCAAATTAACGTCTATGATAGTTCAACGTTAGGCACAAAATCAAAAGTTCACTATGTTCCCAATTATCGTTCGCAAAACTATTGTTTCACTATCATAAATTTAATTTCATAATGCAAAATTTCATTGGTTCTAAGAGAGAATTTCATTAATACTTCCAACTTGAAAACTCTCACTCGGTGAATCGAATAGTTCTAAGTGAGATTTTCTCTAAATCTTCCAATCATCGAGCTATCACTCAATTAATAATCAATAGGTCTAAGTAAGAATTTCATTAATTCTACTAACCATATCTTCATAACAATATATGAATTAATGGATATCATGTATTCAATAAAATAATTTCATAATATGCAATAAAAGCATAAATATATACATTTATCCAATCATGACATGTATCATGATGTAATAAAATAACTCGTCCAAAGGATAACTTCAATTATAATTTAAAAATAAAACTAACATTGTTTAAGCTTTATTTTACACATTCTCAATTCCATTTAAATCTCTGTCACAACATAGTTCTAACAAATGGGAACTGACATCAGAATTCTCATATTCTACTTGTTATAAAAAATTTATGTCCCAAAATATTCATGTGTTCCACATTAGGTCGTTCCAGATCCATTTATTTATATCGATAAGTACGAAACTTTTCAATAAGTTCCATAGCCTTTGATTTTCTAGTATTCCTTCTAAGGATATTATAAATATTTGTAGATCCAACCAAATTTGATCAAGCACAAAAAAATTGGAAACAGGTCACAATGGATCACATAACCTAATCAGGATCCACACAACTCATGAATGTATAAAAAATGTGGTATTTAAATACCTTCCGAGTATTTTTCATCTAAAAATGAAACACTTCAAAAAAATAAAAAAATCTCTCACTAGATAAATACCACTTAATAAATATTCTTGATCTTTATACAAAAATTTTAGAATTAGATCGAGTCCAAAAAAAATATTTTTGGATATCTGAAAAATAATTTTTATTGCACATAAGAAAAGAATTAAGAATATTCGAGGGACTAATTTACAATTTTCTAAATTCCATTGGAAAAGTCAAATGATAGTTTTATTTGACTTTTCGACTTTTTTTTTTCCTTAATGAAAAAAAGCGGGTGATAAACGCCCGCTACACGCCCATTGCGGCGCTTATTCAACAAGAGAGAAAAAAAATTCATTGATTCGTCTCTTTAATCAATTTTGATGTTATGAGTTCATCTATGTGGTCAGATTTTACAACATCAACTTTTAACATTGTGTTTAGGATACGAACAGAACTGATTGAGAATGAAAATGAGAAATAAATGCTGTTCATTGTTCACAAAAAAACAGAATTTTGAGATTTTTTATTAATACTTCGGTAGGCTATAACTTCTTCAATTCAAGGCCAAAATTTATGTTCTTTATATCATTGGAAAAGTATTGAGAAGAACTATCCAATCATACCAAATGAGCATGACAAAACTTAGTGTGGAAGAAGTTATCATGTGATAAAATTTCTGATTTTACCCATTTTCATGCAAAAAATCAGATTTATATCTAAATTTCGGAGGGCCATAACTTCTTCATTCCAAGGCCAAAATTTATGTTCTTTATATCGTTGAAAAGGTCTCGAGAAGATCTATCCAACCATACCAAATGGACATCTTGGCACACAATGTGGAAGAAGCTATCATCTGATGAAGTTTCTGATTTTACAAATTTTCACTAAAAAAAATCAGATTTATATTCAAACTTCGAATCCTCATAACTTCTTCATTTTAAGTTCAAAATTTGAGTTCTTTATATGGTCGGAAAGCTTATGAGAAAACCTTTCTAATCATACTACATGAAGATGAATGAACAGATGGCAGTAAATTATCAAATGATGTCATTAAATGCTACATAAGGTTTCAAAACTTTGTATACAAGATTCAAAACCCAAATTGTATCATATAATGACATATTTAAGTATGAATTACAGCAAGAAATTCAACCTTATGGCTCTGATATCAATGTAGGGTATCGCATCATACTTTGACATGAATTTCGAGTCAAGAAACTTGAAATGATGAATTCCAAGACTTTTTATGTGGTTAAATCACCTTGCATTCTAAAGCTTCAAAATCTGCATTTTCGTATTCGCCAATGGTCCCAATCCCCATCACAATGGAAGGGGATTATTATCCACAATCTAAGTGCTATTTTTTGTGAGATTTCATGCAAAAAATATGATTTTAGAGATTTTCCAATTTTGGTGTCAATTTCCATACGAATTTTTTCCTCTTTTTCATGCCTTCTTTTGTTCACTTTTCCACAACTTCTATATGGAGGTTGCAAGGAGTTATTTGGAAGTTATAGATTTGAATTCCAAATTCAAAACATTCCTTCCAACCCTTTTAAAATCTTGCGGGTCGGGTCACCCCACATGGGCGATCCATTATCTATATTTTCCAACACATAATCTCTTGTAATTTCTATACGAGGCAGTTCAACATGAAATACACGAGTTTGAGTAAAATGTTAAAAAATTAAAAATAAAAATAAAAATAAAATTAGCTATTGCCTATTGATCCTCGAGGAAACATGCTCAGAGGACATAACAATTGACATAATTTTCAAAAGATGAGGATTCTTATTAAAACAGGAAAGGCCCACATGTTCACTGTCATATTTAGTAGCCATGCTTAGTGCTGGACAAAAATGTAGATTACCATGGAAAAAGTTTTTATGTCTTTTTATTGTTTAATTAGTACTATAAATCGAGCTCATGAGAAATGTTGAGAGCTAAGAGCTTGTTCGGAAGTGATTAAAAGCTACTTAAAATGGATTTCTTTGGCAGCATCTTCTAAATATGTTGTGAATTTGTGCTAGTTGTTTATTCTTTAATGCTGTCTAATATTTTCTTTTATAATCTCCAGTATTGTCCAACCAACACACAATGTATGTCAATGCAAAGATGAGATTGGATGGAAAAGGTAGGTTGGACTAAAATGTTCTTTCAATATATATGTGATTCCACAAGTTAAAGATTTGACAAAGATTCTCGTGGACTGAAATGAAGGTAAGAAAATATGGTTGAACTTTTTTGAGTTTCAATTAAATCCCACAAATTTAGGGAATTGGCATAAGCATATTTTCTAGGAAAGGAAATCAACCCATATTGTAAATGAATGACGAGTGGAAATAAAGCAAAAGGAAGAAATCAAGGAAAGTACCTTCATTTCTTTTGCAAATCATAAACGTCATTCCTGTTATGCAATAATTTGCAGTAACAAGATATAATTCTACTTTCTGCAAGAACTAGAGAACAAATGGTTTGTTTTTGAGGTCCCTCAAATATCTAAGTTCGTTGGCCATTGCCTACGTGGCTTTGCAAAGTTGATAAAAATTGTAAATTTCATGAAATATATGATAACAAATAAAATTTGAAAAAATGAGTTTAGTAGATGATCAACAAACATATTCTATGAGTTTTAATAAATGATCCTCAAACATATTCTTAGCGCCTGTCCAGTAGAAATCTCATTTTAATTTGTAGAAAAATTATGATCGTTGCTTTTCAGTTTGAGAGGCATTTATAACAAGAAATTAGATATGACAGTCGCAATGTTGGACCAATTTAGGATAAAAAGATCATTTTGCTCTAAACGGTTAAATCATTGTTTATGATGAATAGACAATTTAGGTATTTTATTGGTAGATCTTCAAACATTGCTGTCAACGTGGATCCCATATGCCAGTAAGTAACGATAGGATAATTGCTCAAAATCAACAAAAAAGTTCTACTAGACAGCCCCTTTATCATTAAGGGCAAGTGTCAAATGGATGTGTATGGATAGTGGTGTCAATTCTCATGCCTTTCTTTGGCACATGCCTTAAAGATATCTACCTTTTCATAAAGAGAGTACGACTACTAGATTTAGTGGGAGATTTTGATGAGATGTCAATTTAACAGCACAACTTGTTCGCTTAAACTGTGAAGCAAAAACGATTATTTATTACTTATTATGAATAGTATTCTTCGCCTTTAAGAAGTTAAGATGTAAGAAATATGGGAAAAAATTATTATTTATATTTATATTTTATACCTTTCATTTTATCATTTTTCCAAAAAAAAAAAATAATAATAATAATAACAGGCAAAATTTTTATAGATGTATTGTGACGAGATTTGAAATCTTTGTATCCATTTAATAAGGTAGACAAAACAGTAGTATTATGGTCCAAACATGCTCTAGAAACACTAATAAGATATATAGTAACTTTATCTTTGAGGTTTAAAGATAATTTAAGAAATTTAATTGGATTAGAGAAATTGTTAACTTATGAGTTTATATAATAGTTTGATATTATAGAAGTTTCATCAATGATATTACAATAAGGGCACTTTGAGATTTTGAACTAGAAATATGACTAAAAATATCAGAGTGACGTAACGAAAGGGTAAACGCGTTGAACAAATTTCGAGGATCAAATTTATTTTCAGAAGAGGTGGTTGAAATATCACCAGATTATATAATTCTTGTTATTAACGGACCAGTAAGACGATTACACAAATCAAAATGGGGTTAGGTAATTATTTCATTAACCTTTAATTCTTTGGTTCTTGTAAATTAATGACAATTATTGACAAAAAGGCTCAATTAGGGTTGACAGCCCATGCTAGTTGAAGACTTTTATGAGAGTACATTTTCATAACTCACCAGTTAACTAAGGAGTAACACTGCTACTTGTTCTCTTAGTGCTTGTTTGGGAGAACTGAAAAGAATGTTAAAAAGTTGAGGCAAAAGTCATCAATTAATTTTAATTACACGTTACATATGATCCCACAATTATTATCCACTCTTTCACCAATAATCATCTTTATCAAAATCAAATTTTTAGCTATCCCAAACAAATGCTTAAACTGTGAAGCAAGAAACTTTTAATTATTACTTAATTATGTATCATATTCTGCTTTAATAAGTTAATTGGTAAGAATTATGAAACAAATAGCTATTTATTTATATATATCTTATGCCTTTTAGATGCGTTCAATATTATGGTTCAAACATGCTCCAGTAACACTACGTAAGATGTCAAATGATCACTTTATCTAAATATTTAAATTAGTTCCGAACATGTGAATTTAATTATTTAATTATATTTATTTACAATATTTAACATATTGACTCAATCTTTAATGCGTGGAACTTTGAGCGAGTTTAAGGAAATTATGGGAGTTTGATTACTTGTTCAATCATTATTTATCATACACGCATACTCAAAGTTACAAACACGCGAAATTCAAAGTAGATGTGTGCAATTTATTTTGGGAATTAAATCACTATATAGTGAAAACTCAATCTAGAAATATTGATTTTGGGAAAAAAAATTTTATAACTTATAATAAGTCCCGATTTCTTGAGTTAATTGTTTTAATAATTATCCAACTTATATCATAATTATGGTTTACTTATTAAGCTTCAAAGTTCTTCACAGTGCTTATTGACATTTGTCCGTTTATACTCCATCCGTTACTCTCAAACATCCATTATCTTGTTTGTTGACATGGCTAATAAAAATCTGATATATATATATATATATATATATATCTTATGCCTTTTAGATGTGTTCAATATTATGGTTCAAACCTGCTCCGATAACACTACGTAAGATGTCAAATGATCACCTTATCTAATTATTAAAATTAGTGCCGAATATGTGAATTTAATTATTTAATTATATATAGTTTCAATAATATTGACTCAATCTTTAATGCGTGGAGATTTGAGTGAGTTTCAGGAAATTATGGGTGTTTGATTACTTGTTCAATAATTATTTATCATACACGCATACTCAAAGTTACAAACACGCAAAATTCAAAGTAGATGTGTGTAATTTATTTTGGGAATTAAATCACTATATAGTTAAAACTCAATCTAGCAATATTGATTTTGGGAAAAAAATTTATAACTTGTAGTAAGTCCCAATTTTTTGAGTTAATTGTTTTAATAATTATCCAACTTATATCATAGTTATGGTTTACTCATTAAACTTCAAAGTTCTTCGCAGTGCTTATTGAACATTGTCCATTTGTACTCCATCCGTTACTCTCAAAAATCTGTTATCTTATTTGCTCACATGGCTAATGAAAATATGATGTGTCAAGTTACGATTGTTAAAAAATTACAACTCAACCAAACAATTGTTTCATCACTCATCCAACTTATATTAGGTCACAGTTCAATCATCGAACTGCAAAATGCTTCCTAATGATCACTCATCTTTGAGATATTGCACTCTGTTAGATTTCGTGTTGGCTATTCTGTGAACAAAAGGGTAAAATTGTAAATGTTCAAAAGTTTGGGGGTCAATTTGTCAATGTTTAAAGGTTATGGGTCATTGTGTACATGTGTAAAAGATGAGGGATTAAGTTTCAATTTTGTCAAAGTATGCTAGGGTTCGAGCTATGAAATAGGGCAAGATGTGTCGTTGATGTTTCGCTAGCTGCTCGCCAAGTGGTTGCTCGAGCAATAAAAATAGAAAGGTCGTCGCTCGCTTCTCGCCCCCACTTCGTTTGAGCGAAACAGCGTCGCTCGCTTTTTGCTCGACACGCTGTTTCGCTCGAACGACGGTGTTACCCATAAAACTATATTTTCCTTTTTTCGACATTTTAACCCTACCCAAATGTCCAAATACACTTCATATAAATAAAATTGTGCCGATTTTCAGACATTCTCTCAAGGGATTGAAATTGAAGAAAACTCTCCACACCTTGATTTTCTCATTCAATCCCATATTTGATTCGCGCAATCACCCAAAAACATCAAATCAACATTCATCAAACACCACAACACAACCTTCCAGAACCTTTGTTGATTTTTGGAGATCGAGGAAGGAGATTGGAGTCCCGATCATTAGAGAACTAACGATTCTATTGAATCCACAGGAGATAGACAAAATCAAGAGCCGAGAATTGGTATAGCACGCAATTCAGGAGGGCTAGGAACAGGGAGTTGGTGCAGGATCATGCATTCCAAGAAGACTTTGAGGAAATTATAGTCAGGAGGTCAGAAAAACCAGTGTGGGTTGAGTCTGGCAGATTGTAAGTTGCATTTTCGTTTATAGTGGATTCCTATTGGTTTGGGCCCAGAGTTTTACCCACATTGGGATTTTTCCGTCATCAAACAATTGCGTTATTTACTTTTCTATAATTAATTTATTACCGATATTCAAACAGAGGATAGTAAAGCATGTGAACTGATCTGGACAAATTAATATTTGTGACATGTTGCAATTATTAATTGATTGAAAAAGAAAATTCCGCATAAACACCTATTCACCCCCTCTAGGTGTTGATTGGGTCGAACTACGATATCTCAAGTGATGTTAGAGCCAAATCTCGAGTCCTGGCCCATAGTTGTCTAGATGAGTCAATCACTGTCTGTGCCTCCGTATTTTGACGGAAGTAACTATGCTTATTGGAATGTTAGAATGCGTGCTTTTCTTAAGTCCCTAGATGAACGTGTCTAGGTGAGTGTACAAAATGGTTGGAAAACTCCTTCCACAATTGTGTCGGGTGTTGTAACCCCAATTGACATTTCCCTTTGGACTAAGGATGAATTGGCTAAATGCAACTAGAATAGTAAAGTTCTCCATGCATTATTTATGTCTATGTCTCCTAAAGAGTTTAGGAGAGTGTCAAAGTGCGAAACTGCTAGAGAGGTATGGGACATTCTAGAGACAACGGATTAGGGAACTAAAACTGTGAAAAATTCTAAGTTGCAAATGCTGGCATCAAGATTTGAAGAAGTCAGGATGAATGATGATGAGTCTTTTGATGAGTTCTATGCAAAATTGAATGACACTGTTAACTCTAGTTTCAACCTAGGTGAGAGGATTCCCAAGTTCAAAATTGTGAGGAAGGTTCTTAGGTCCTTGCTCGAGAGATTTAGACCTAAAGTTACAGCTATTCAAGAAAGCAAGGACCTGGACACATTTAAGAAAGAAGAACTCGTAGGATCCTTTCAAACCTATGAACTCACCATTTCACAACCGAGGAAAAACAAGTTCATAGCCTTGAACACTTTTAGGGAAGAGGAGTCTAACTCATTTGACGTGGAAACTTTTAGAGATGAGGAGATTGCCTACTTTGTTAAGAAATTCCAGAAAGTCTTAAAGGGCGAAAAATGGCCCCAAGAGAAAAAGAGATGAGCCCCTAGTAAATTACAAAAAGAGAAGAATGATAAATCAACTGCTAGGAACCCTGGTAAGAAATCTCAAGTGGTTAGGTGTCATGAGTGTCAGGGATTTGGGCACTATAGGAATGAATGTCCTAGCTCTAAGAAAAACCTAAAGAAGGGAAAGAGCAAGGCATTAGCTGTGTCCTTGACTGATGATGATTCTAACTCAAGTGAACAAGGTGATTCCTCAAGCAGTGAAGAGGAAAAGGGCTATATGGCTTTTGTATCTACTGTCAAGAGCGAGTCGGATAAAGTGAGTGAGAAGGTTAAGGAAGAGGTAGAGAGTAACAAGTCCGGTGATGATTCTGAGGATGAGACGGATATACATGAGGCTTATCAACTTCTGTTTAAGGAAAGTCTCAAGATCAAAAAGGTAAATAAAGCCTTATTTAAGAAGGTAGACGAGCTTTAGAGAAAGAAGGAGAAAATCACTAATGATCTTCAAGTCTCATAGAATTTGTGAAGAGTGATGGCAATGTGTCTAGTTTGTCCAAGACCACATTTGTCCCCACTTCCAACAGATCTAATGTTTCAATCAATCCAGAATCCAAAGACAAGAATTTCACTGGATTGAAGGCCACTAGAGCCCATAAGATTTCTATACCTAAATTTTAGGATCAACACTCACGTGCATCTGAACCTAGGTTCATACCTACTTGTCATCACTACGGTGCTTTGGGTCACACGAGACCTAGGTGTCGAAAGCTAGCAAATAGGAATAGAAGTCAAGATATCCCTAGTCAAGTAAACTTCCTTTCAAATCATGTTAGTCACTTAACTGAGATGGTAACAAGGTTGACTAGGATCACCTCGACCTCTAGAAAAGTTTGGGTAAAGAAATCTGATGTGGGTGAGTATGGTGAGAATCTAAAATGTTTTGTTGCTCATGTAGCATATAAGGCTCAAAATATATGCATGTGGTATCTTGATAGTGCTTGTTCTAGACACATGTGTGGTAACAAGGCCTTTTATTCTCTACCTTTGATGATTGCAACAGTGGAGTAGTTACCTTTGGGGATGGAGCTATGGCAACGATCCAAGGTAAAGGCTCCATCACGATTTCTGGACTTCCTACAATATCTAATGTGCTTGATGTAGAGGTCCTTAAGTCCAACTTGTTGAGTATTAGTCAAATCTGTGATGTTGACTATGAAGTGAGTTTTATCCAAAAGAGATGCACTGTTTATGACCCTTTAGGTGGTGTTGTTCTTGAAGGTGTTAGAACATCTGATAACTGTTATGGAGTTCTCCCAAACTCGAACTATGTGTGCAGTAGTGCTAAAATTGATATGTCCAAACTTTGGCATCAAAGGGTCGGTAATGTTAATTACAAATGTCTGTCTAAATTGGTTAAAAAGAAGATTGTCGATGGTTTACCTAAGATTGATCAAAGTGAAAATGCTGTGTGCAAGTCGTGTCAACAAAGAAAGCAACTCAGGATAAACCATAAGAGAACCTCAAAAATCTTGACAAATGGATCCTAAGAGCTTCTCCATATGTATTTTATGGGATCATCTAGAGTGGAGAGCCTAGGAGGCAAACGGTATATTCTGTTTGTGGTAGATGACTTTTCTAGATACACCTAGATTGAACTGTTAAGAGAAAAATTTGAGATTTGGTTAAATCCTTATGTAAAAGACTTAAAATTGAACAAAATCTTTCTATTTCTAGGATTCGAAGTGATCATGGGAAAGAATTTGAAAACTTCAATCTAGAAAACTTCTGTTTGGAGGAGGGGATTAAGCATGAGTTTTCCTCACCAATCACTCCTCAGTAAAATGGAGTTGTTGAGAGGAAGAATAGAGTGCTTCAAGAAATGGCTAGGACCATACTTCACGATAAGGATCCAACAATGCATTTCTGGGGTGAAGCTATTAACACCGCGTGCCACATAGTAAATAGGGTATACCTAAGACCGAAAATAGACAAGACTCCCTATGAGATCTGGAAAGGCAAGAAACCTACTGTTAAATACTTTCGTGTGTTTGGCAGCAAGTGTTACATTCTGAAGGATAGAGAAAATCTAGGCAAGTTTGATTCCAAAAGTGATGATGGGGTTTTTCTAGGATATTCTAAGAATAGCAGAGCCTACCAAGTTTACAACTTGCGTACTCAGAGTGTCTTGGAATCTGTAAATGTTGTTATTGATGATGCCTTTACTGAGGGGGAGAGTGCTGAAAATGGGGTTGATATAGAAGATCTAAGTGATGATTAAGGAGCCACTGCTGAAAATAAAGAGCAATCAATTCCAAAATCTCCATGCTTATCTAAAAACATCTCTGATCAGGATCTACCATATTGTGATCAGTCTAAGCTTCCTAGAGAACCATCTTCCAGGGTCAAATCTAATCATCCTAAGGTTAACATCATTGGGGATTTAGATGAAGTATGAGGTTACGAAAGAGAGTCTAAATAACCTAACATATACTAGCTATGTATCCCAGATTGAACCTAAGAAAGTAGAGGAAGCCTTTAGAGATGAATCTGGGTGAATGCCATGCATGAGAAGCTTAATCAATTTGTTCGAAATAATGTTTGGTATCTAGTTCCTAGGCCTGCTGACTGTAATGTGATAGGTACTAAGTGGATTTCCAAGAATAAAACTGATTACCAAGGTACCATAACTAGAAATAAGGCTAGACTAGTTGCCCAAAGGTACACTCAGGTTGAAGGGGTAGATTTTGATGAGACTTTTGCCCCTATTGCTCGTCTTAAGTCCATTCGTATTCTTCTTGCGGTTACATGTACCTTAGATTTCAAGCTATATCAAATGGATGTCAAGAGTGCATTCTTAAATGGAATACTTCAAGAAGAGGCGTATGTTGAACAGTTGAAAGGATTCATTGACCCTAAGTTTCCTCATTATGTCTACAAACTCAATAAAGCACCGTATAGTCTGAAACAAGCTCCTAGAGCTTGGTATGATAGACTCACCACTTACCTCGTTGAGCATGGGTTTTCACGAGATGGTGCTGACAGAACCTTATTCATTAGACATATTGAAGAAACTATAACTGTAGCTCATATCTATGTCGATAACATCATCTTTGGCTCTCCCATTGACTCTCTTACTCTTGAATTTGTTGAATGCATGAAATAAGAATTTGAAATGAGCATGGTTGGAGAGCTTAGTTATTTCCTTGGTCTTCAAGTGAAGCAAATTGATTGTGGACTATTTATTTCTTAATCAAAATATGCCAAAGACCCTGTGAAGAGATTTGGCTTGGACAGTAAGAAATACACAAGGGCACCCCTGAGCAAAAGTGTTAAGTTAGGACATGATCCTACAGGTAAGAGTGTTGATCAGAGTGTGTATAGGAGCATGATAGGCAGTCTACTATACTTTAAAGCCAGTAGACCTGACATAGCGTTAAGTGTTGGAGTATGTGCTAGATTTCAAGCTGATCCTAAGGAGTCCCATCTAAGTACAGTGAGGCGCATTATTAGATATGTCAATGGGACAGTAAATCATGGGATCTTGTATTCCAGAGAGTCCAATCTTGAACTAGCCGGCTATTCTAATTTCGAATGGATCGAAAACTTCGACGATAGAAAGAGTACGTCGGGTGGATGTCTCTATGTTGGTTCTAATCTTGTCTCATGGATGAGTAAGAAATAAGACCCATTCTTCTTATCCACAGCCGAGGCAAAATACATTGCAGCTAGTACTTATTGCACTCATCTGCTTTGGATGAAGCAAATGTTGAGTAACTATGGGATAAATAAGGGTACTATGACTGTTTTATGTGACAATACCAGTGCTATCAACATATCGAAAAATCTTGTTCAGCATTCTAGGACCAAACACATTGACATTTGTCATCACTTTATTCGAGAGCTAGTTGAGTCCAATGTGGTATCACTTGAACACATCTCTAATGAAAATCAACTTGCTGATCTGTTCACTAAACCTCTAGATGGGTTGAGATTTGAGTCACTTAGGAAGACTGTTGGCATCTATGTTCCTCCTTGATCATCTTCATAGATGCATGTATGTTTAGTTTATTTCAGTAATTCATTTTTGCATTCATTACATTGCTTATTTGTGTTCATTTGCATCTGTCTTTCATTTTGGCTTTTAAAAAAAATTAGGATTGATCATCACGTGTCATTTTTGCATTGTAGTTGTTCACTCAGACTTGCAATTTGGGATCAAATGTGCATTCAAAACATGATTAGTTTCTAATTCCCATAACTTATCTTGAGTCTGTATGGAGTACTTAGTATATGTCACTTTTTATTATATCTGCAAAGCACACACTAGGACCGTGTGAGTGAGTCTTAATTGCATGTGTGAGACTTGGGATGGCTATCATCTATCGTTGAGTTGACATAGGATTTAAATTGATCTTGGACCAGATGACCTAACTTCTGGTGTACCCCCAAGTGATTCAAAAGAGTATTTACTGTATCACATCTTATACCAATCTTTGGAGCCTAGTTGACTCGAACAATTAAGTCTGAGGGGTTTCTCATAACCTAGTGCCCTAAAGCCAACTGGTTTGGAAGTCACTGACCGAACGATTGTTACAGGGGTCTTCTTAGTAGCTTAATGGAGATGGGATTACACATAAGATAAAAAAAATGGAGGTCTTTAATGATAGGGGGAGAAAGAACAGTTTTGCACCATATTTTAATGAATTATAGGTTCTAGTGGCATTGGATTTGACCTTTAAACATCTTAGTGTTGACTCCTACGTCGGTGATTTGGCCGTCTCTTCTCACAAATTTAAGGTTTTGAGTCTTACTTGCATGGAATAAGTGGCATGTTTCACGTGGGGTCACATATATAATTTACTCCATCTATACTTGATCCCGGTGTGTGGAGAAACATTTTCTAATCATTGCGCATGGCGTATTTGTGATCTATTGCATTTTGATTGGACCTACTGCATGTGCAAAATTCATATATTAGAAAAAAAATTTAGGGTCAAAATTCAAATTTCTGGAAAAGGTGCTATTTTTCAAAGTTTCTAAAGTGATGTTAATTTGCAAAGTTTTAAATCTGGGGCTAGATTTTTAAATTTTCATTATTCAGTGCTATTTTTGACATTTCATCCTTCACTCTCTTACCGCTGGCAAATCGTTCGAGCGATGAAAGTAGTGTGCTTGTCGCTCGAGTGACAACGAGATTTTTACTTTTCTCGCGAAGGGTTCCAGTTCATTTTTTTTTATTTTTCACCTCTCTCTCAATTTTCTTCTTGCAAACGATGTCTTTGGTCGATTTGCACTTCAATCATTGTGTATGTGACTTCAATTCATCTTCCTTGTGTTTACTTCATTTTTTTTCTTCGTTCCAAATCGGTAAGTGCATCGTTTGACCTATTTTTTTTTTCCAATTTGGGGATTTTGATTTTTCCACTTCATTTTGCTTAACTCACTTCATTCATTCTGCATTGTGCTGTGTGGTTGGTGATTTCCTTGTTTGTTATCACATTTTTTTTAATTGTTCTTCGTATTTTAGTTATGATTCATGCATACATTTTTTTTGTGTCGTCCATTGTGGGTCTTGTGCTAGTGATTGGGATTTTCTTAGATGCTGGGTAGATAGTGTTGTTAAGGAATGTTGGATGGCTATTGGGTTATTACAATTGTAGTTCAATTTCCTTGCATTTCTAATGCTTGCAACGTGTTCGATGAAACGGTTCATCCCCACTTCACTACTTCCTTTGCCCATTGTGTGACATTCATCTCGTGTGCTTGATGTCTAGACCCTAGCTATGTCGTTTTGGTCCCTATTTTGAGTAGGCACTTATTGGTTTTGGAGTTGCCAATCATACTTGCAGTGAGTTCCTTCCGTCCTACAGCCGTTCATGTTCACGTTTAGGTCACGTCACTTACGTCTTGCATTGTCCTCCGGCTGCAGTGACATATGTTACCTCTGACTTGCATGATTGCCACTTGTGCACCACTCTTGCATCAATTTGCATGCCTGTGTGTGGTTGAACTTTAGAACTTATGCATTCATGTGTCTTCGTCAATTAGTTTTCCTTGAGGATTGATGTGTCTTCTACATCTCACATTGTAGATGGCACCTAAGAGGACTAGGACTACAGCTCAGCCTAGTAGTGGATCGACTTCGTTAGTCGATCTAGGTTCATTTCCTTTACTGCTCAAGAGGTATTTAGGAGTCAGTTTTCCCTTCATCCTGTTCTAGTGGAGCGTAAGGTCATTCTATCTGACCTATCCCCTGATCTAGTAGCTATATTTACTTCTCGAGGTTGGAAATCCTTGCTGATTGGGTTAAATCTCCCACCTAGTCTCCTTGTTCAGGAGTTCTATGCGAACATCCATGACATTAGTGGTTCGTCCTTCAGGGTGTTTCTTCGGGGTCAGACACTTAGGATTTCACCAGATGTTATTTTCAGCTCCATACATGTTCCTCGGGTCATTCACCCCGTTTACTCATATCTCTATGCTGATTCTATTCTGGCCGACTCTCTGGTTCGGACCACCGTGTTTAATAGTCCATTGGGAGGTGGGCCTGAGACGATCCGCTCTGGTTCGCTCCCCACTAATTGATAGATTTTGTTGCGCATTGTGTGCACGAATCTGTGGCCCGTCTCTCACACTTCTTCCCTGCCTATGGATAAGGCGAGATTTCTTTTTGCTTTGCTACATGGAGATTCGATTGACCTACCCACTTTCATTTGCTAGCACATTCTGCGTACTTTTCGAGTTTCCGGTCATCGGATTGGTCTTCCTTATGCTTGCTTGATCCACCGCTTGGTGACATCACTTGGGGTGTCATTTCTCGATGGGTGTCACGACGAGCACTTCGTCCCATAGGGCACACTACCATCTCTCAGAGTAGGTCACATGTCACTTCTTCTGCTTCTGCATCTGCTCCTACTGAGCCAGTTGAGCCTGTCCACTTGATAGTGCCCGCTGATCCTTTAGGTGATTTGCTTGCTAATCTCTCAGCTATTCCTCCACCTCCTTCAGATGTTCCTCTGTCCACTTCAGATATTCCCTCTTCTTCCACTTCTATTCCACCACCCGCCCCGCCTGCTCCGACTACTGCTCCTGTTGACCCCACTGTCGCTTTTATGGGTCAGATGTCGATTCTCATTAAGCAGCAGGCCCGAATGATGGCCGACATTACTCAGTTACGAGCTACTTTCGAGCGTCATACTATGGAGTTTGCTACATTGTGGGGGCCTATTGCTCTTGTTCAGCGCGATATTCGATGGATGCGCGAGCACTGGGATCATGAGTCTAAGGCTGACGATTCTAAGAATGTGGATGGCGGAGATGATGGTCATGCTTAGTTGCTTGGGGTTCCCCTTGCCATTTGTGACAAAAAGGGAAAGTAGCATTGTGATGATTTTTGAGATTTGTAATGATAAAGTACTTTGATAATGTACTATTGCTATTTTTGGTTAGATTAAGTTTTGATGTTTTTGCACTATTGATGTATGTTTTTGGTGATTTGACTTACATTGATATTGTATCTTAATCTAGCATATTGGTACAATGTTATGGCTATTCATGACTTTTTATCTTTTATGTTAACTTATATTACTGTTTCTCATGCTTTTACACTGGTTATGTGAGTTGTGATTTCAGGAAACAGGTTGAAAGAAGACAATGCAACAGTGAGTTGAGTCAGTGTACTGGATTGTCATTGTAGTTCATACTATTGTAATTTGATTTTGTTATAGAATGTCAAAGGGGAAGTTTGTTATATTTCGTGTTGGCTATTCTGTGAACAAAAGAGTAAAATTGTAAATGTTCAAAAGTTTGGGGTCGATTTTTCAATGTTTAAATGTTAGGGGTCATTGTGTACATGTGTAAAAGATGAGGGACTATGTTGCAATTTTGTCAAAGTATGCTAGGGTTCGAGCTATGAAGTAGGGCAAGATGTGTCGTTGAAGTTTCACTAGCTGCTCGTCAAGTGGTCACTCGAGCGATAAAAATAGAAAGGTCGTCCCTCGCTTCTCGCCCCCACTTCGCTCAAGCGAAACAGCGTCGCTCACTTTTTGCCCGAGTGACGGTGTTACCCATAAAACCCTATTTTCCTATTTTCAACATTTTAACCATACCTAAATGTCCAAATACAGTTCATATAAATAAAATTACGTCGATTTTCAGACGTTCTCTCAAGGGATTGAAATTGAAGAAAACTCTCCACACCTTGATTGTCTCATTCAATCCCATATTTGATACGCGCAATCACCCAAAACATCAAATCAACATTCATCAAACACCACAACACAACCTTCCAAAGCTTTTGTTGATTCTTGGATATCGAGGAAGGAGATCGGAGTCTCGATCATTAGAGAACTAGTGGTTCTCTTGAATCCACAGGAGATAGACGAAATCAAGAGCTGGGAATTGGTGTAGCACGTAATCCAAGAGGGCTAGGAGCAGGGAGATGGTATAGGATTATGCATTCTAGGAAAGTTTTGAGGAAATTACAATCAGGAGATCAGAAAAACCAGTGTGGGTTGAGTCTGGCAGATTGTAAGTTGTATTTTCGTTTATAGTGAATTCCTACTGGCTTGGGCCCGAATTTTTACCCACATTGGGGTTTCTCCATCATCAAACAATTGTGTTATTTACTTTTCTGTAATTAATTTATTATCGATATTCAAATATAGGATAGTAAAGCATGTGAACTGATCTGGACAAATTAATATTTGTGATGTGTTGTAATTATTAATTGACTGAAAAAGGAAAATTTCGCATAAATACCTATTCACCCCCCTCTAGGTGTTGATTGGGTCGAACTATGATATTTCACACTCCATCCATTATTCGCCATATTTCGTTCACTTCATTGCTATTTTATTGTACAAAAGTTCCACGGGTAAGTATAATCATAAAAAAAACTACGACTTCACCAAGCCATTAACTCAAAAAAATCACCATATGTGAAACATGATTTCGACTCCCATAAGCATCATTAAAATCCAATAAAACGTCCTCAATTCAGCCCTAAAAAACTTAGTGATAAGTACATTATGTTTCACTGATTTTGGCAATTAAATTAGAGTATTTGTTGGATATTTTAATGAATTATGGCTTAATTCTATTAATATTGTGTTTGTTAGATAAAGATCGATGAAATTGATGGAATTAGAGACAATGAATGAGAAAATGGTGAAATATAGACAAAGTATGATAGAAATACGAGAAAATGGTGAAATATAGACAAAGTATGATAGAAATACAAAATAATGATTGAAAATCACATATGATTAATTAGATTTAATTAGAAGTTAAATGGGTGAAATATAGACAAAGCATTTTCAAAAATCAATTTTCAATCGAAACAAGTCATGCTTCAAATTTTCAACTTTAGACTGAAACCTATTTTTCACATAATAAACTTTAGAATTGGAAAAGTGATATTTTTAAAAGAATCACCGGGAACATTTTATTGGATTTTAAAAAAGTTTATGGGCCGTGGAAGTGTCTTTTCACATATGGTGATTTTGGTGAGTTAATAATTTTGTTGAGTTGTAATTTTTTAGCACTTGTAATTTACCACGTGGAAGCACTTTGAAGTTCGATGAGTAAACTGTGGCCAAGTGTAAGTTGGATGCATAATGAAACAATGGTTTGGTAGAACTGTAATTTTTTTAACAGTTGTAACTCACACCACGTCAGATTTTCGTAACGCAATGGATTTTTAGGGTGATGATGGAGTGTAAACGGATAAAGTTCGGTGAGCACTGTGAAGCACTTTAATGTTTAGTGGGTAAACTATGACAATAGTATAAGTTGGGTGATTATTGAAACAATTAACTCTGATTTCTTAGAGTAGATTGATCTTGGTCTCCGTATATTCAAATCGACTTTTTTTCCAGTGCGATATTCGTAATTTAGTCCACAAGTAAAACTACTTTTGGAGCTCATATAGTTATAATAAGTGAATACTAAATGACCCACAAGTAAAATTGGGTTTACTTCATTTGCGCTGTAAAGTACTTGTAATTCACAAAAATGTGTGAAAATAATTTCTTTCGATTCTCACTCTCTTCTTATTTTAGTGACAACATTATAGATACATTGGCTGTAGTGAAAACATAGGGAAGACCCAAGAGGAGATGAGTGAGTTTTCACAAAACTCAATTGATTGGAATATTGGTGAAATAAACAACGCATATTTGGTACGAGATCTAACTTCGTTTCCCATTTTATACGGTTTCTCATTGAAGCTGCAAGTAGAAAACAAACAGTGGATTTTAAACTTCAATGTAGACTATAATAGGCGTTACGTAAAAGCGAGAATAGGGAATATAAAAATAAGAACAAGAATATATAGATTTACATCGATGATTCTCCTTAAGCCTCATATTTACTTATGGTCTTATTCATTTAAATTCACTGGAAATTAAGAAAAATAATATTGTCAAGAATACTTGAAAAGTTGTCATTCTGCCATTCTACTACTTCAGAACTCTCAAACTGCAACCCATATCAACAATTTATCAAATATATCATGTGTTTGAAGCCAGAGAAGCAGTCAACAATAGCTTAATTGAATCCTATTAAAGAGTGGATTTCTTAATGACATTGTTATGATTTAAAAGAGTAAATAATATGGCAATATGAAGAATAAATCAGACAAAAACACAAGATTTATGTAATAAAAATATGTCACGGGCATAAGAGAAGAATTTTATAAATATCACTATTGGATGATAACAAATTATTGTGTATAATGTAAGGTTTGACTAGGGGCGAATCCAGGTTCCAATGTCAGGTAGGACGGACCGCGAGCGTTGAAAGCTTACTATCGACGGCCAACGTCCGTGATAAAGGGTTGTTTATTAATATTTAATTAAATAATATTTAAAAAATCGTATGGATTAAAACTAGAAGAACTAGATACACCACTAGAACTAGAATTAAATACGAACTTTCATTTTAGATAAAAAAATCGTTCCTTAATATGCAAAATACCCTAATTTATTGTTCAATTAAATAGGCACTATATAATAAAATGTCAATATTCAGTTTCCAATTAAAGTTAATTAAACAAACATTATTATATTAACAAAATTGAAATTATTTATGTGTTTGTATGATTTTACTTTCTAGCAATCGATTTTTTGTGAACGAAAAATGGAACCTTTTATTAATTAAATAAGTTTTGTTGAAAGATTTATTATGATACTAAGGCTAATTTTCCTCCAAATTCATTCACCATTAATTGAGCAAACTCTCAATTTATTAGAGTGAAAAAGAGAAAAGAAAATCAAAAAGAGGGACAAAACACAAGTTAAAATATTTCTACTTGCATTAAACCAATAAAATTGAACATATATTTTTTTGTTACATTATATGCTAATAATCAATATCTGCCATAATGGTAAAGTGGTTAATATGTTTAAGAAAGGTACTATGTTTGAATCACCTTCTTTGCATTTGTTTTGGTGAAAATTATTGAAATACAAAAATTATAAAAAATAACTACTCGGGTGTCTGTACTCAAACCGTTAGCTTATGTACTGTTCGCTTTGGATCAGCCTTCCCAATTGGTACTAGGATTCAACTTAAGTCTTACTTAATGAAAATGTTATGAGTTCGAATTCTTAGGAACGTGACAGAAAGCCATGAGGGGTAAAGTGGGCTCAAGGCCAACCCAAAATGGACAATATGTAAGCTAATGGATTGGGTGCAGAGACCCGGGTCGTTACAAAGAATTTCAAACACAAGACTTCAAATTCAATAATGGAAGGGCTAATTAGCTAAGCTAACAAAGATGTTTGTTGTTAAAATGTATTATTAAATATATAATCTAACAATTCTATCTATTATCAGCAAAAAAAAAAAAAAAAAAAACCCGACGAATTCAGCTAGGACGGCCAGCCTCTAAATCCATCCCTGGGTTTGACTCAATGTGTATTTTACATCACACACACATGCGCGCGTATATATATAATACTAAAATTCTTAATATACTAAAAATATATATAATGAAGAGTTTAATATAAGATAAAATCCCAATACATTGGGTGAAAACTAATAATGAAATATTTGAAATAAAATAGGAGTCAAAAATTGTCAAAAAAATGCGAACAGAATATTCTCTGTATAAGATCGTCGCTATTGCTGTGATTCTTCTCACTTCTCTTAATCTCTCCCTCCTCCCTTGCTCAGGTCTTTACATTTATCCACCCCAGAGCATTCAACTAAAAACAGCAATCAGCATTATAAGCAGCTTCGATTTGATATACCTCCCGATACTGGCTCAGCCATGGTTCATGGTATATGGTTGAAAAAGCCTATCTATTTTTATCGCTTAAATTTCCCAGCTAGTTTTGAAATAGAATTAGAGAATGATAACTCCTTTAGAACCATCCCAAAACTTTCTATTTACTAGAAGTGAGAAAAACATATTAAAAATGGGTAAAAAGTGCCTTTCTTCTAACTAGAGAATTTCAGATATATTAACAGCTGTTGCAAATGTGTGTTTGTTTGACTTCTTTTTCTGCCTTGCTAATAGGTTTTGCTGGCTATTTTGATGCAACGCTTTACAAAGATGTCCATCTTGGTATTGAACTATCAACAGCAACACCAAATATCTTCAGCTGGTAAATATCATTTTTTATTTCAGTATTTTCTTCATGAATATTTCCAAAATCTAAGGTTATGCTATATGATGAATGCTGATCATGCAAAATTATGCACAAATATTTCTGCGTATTATCGTATCTGTAGGTAGAGTTGGTTTCGGTATGCGTTGATCCCATATTCATTAGTAAAGATGCTATTTTAAAGCACTAAGATATAAGACACCCTCCTACTCTCCCCCAACTGCACAATAAAGAAAAGGTGAAAATTCAATCGAAAAAGTTCTATGAAAACATAAATTGCACCTTGAAAGAAATTGTACTTTGGAGTGAATATATTGTCCTTGAGATGACTGCTCTCTTTTGGTTGACTACGATTTCTGCAAGTTTCGAACATGGCGAACACAGACATTTTACATTAGAGGTTCAAAATCAAGCTTTTAAAAAAAAGTAATGAATTTTTTTATTACTTTATAGGGGTTATAAATTGTTATACTACCTTTTCATCTTGGTTATTTTTATATCTAAACAAATTTTATATATAAAAAAAATTCAATCATTTTTAGGATTTTTTTTTATTATTGTTACCTTTTTCTCTCGATCAATTAATTTTTTTAAATAATCTAATAAAATTCCTAATAAAATTTTTGAGGTCATTTGAAAAAAAAATTAATTCATCGAGAGGAAAAGGTAACAATAATAAAAAAAATTCTAAAAATGATTGATTTTTTTTTTATATATAAATTTTTTTTAGATATAAAAATAATTAAGATGAAAAAGTAGTATAACAATTTATAACCCCTATGAAGTAATAAAAATTTTATTAAGAATTTTTACGTCCAAAAAAAGTAAAATTTGATATCATACCGCATATAAAATTTCCTAATAAAATGATGTAAATCATATTGAGAAATTTCTCACGCAAAAATAATAAATATTAAAAAAATAATTGATTTTTTTTTTCAAAAAAGATGAGTTTATGTCTCCTTTTGGCATATTCGTTTGATGTATGTTTAACTTTTTTCGATATTCATTTAGATAATTTGATATGTTTATGATATAGTACTCGAAATGAGCTTCGAGAAGATATAGAAGATTTATGGATACAGCTAGTGTATAATCGTTGAAGAATTTTTAACGTTGGCTTGTCATCAAAATTTTCGAAATATTAATTTGGAACAGCCTACTTTGAGACGTGGTAACATTTGTTACGATTGACCATTTCGCACACCATTAACGACGTGAAATACTAGGCCGTGAGTACTTCAAAATCATATAAAGAACGTTTGATATTTTATAGTAAGCCCGAAAATTAAAAAATAAAAAATAAAAAAATTGAAAAAACTGGAAGGTCAAATGACCTTATGGGACCCCTTGGGTCCGGCCCTGGTTTCTAATATTTTTCCCATTGAGGACGCCAATTTGTGTGACACCAAATACTTATTTGGAGGTCCATTTTTGGCGTTGTTGGGGATCCATTGATTCTTGATTGTGTAGTGTTGAAAATGTTAAAGTGATTGAAAGGAGATAAAAGCTCAAATTAAATTGAATCTTGCACTTGTAGAATTCTCGGTCATGAGCTTTCTTGTTTAAGCATATTTACTCTTGCCCACTTTTTGTCATACTTTGGCCAGTTTTTTCAAATTATGAAATCAAATTCTCCTCTGTTATGGTGGTTCCCCTCATTCCACTGCCTTGTTCGCCCCTTCAATGGTCCATGTATGAACACATGATTGAAGTACTTGACACACGTTACTTTGAATCAACTTCTCTAAACAAAAGACTCATTTTGAAAATTAAATTAATGAATTTCATTATCTATTGAGTTAATCAAATATGAAATGGAATTCGCTCTGCTTTGTTGGTCTATAAATACCTACTTTAATGAATAAGACAATGCAACACAAAAATTCGAATATTCGATCTGTTTCTTATACTTCATCTAAAAACATACCTCTGCTTGCATATCACCACCAAAATTCGTTGTAGAAGTGTACTTGCAAGTACCATTAGCACATCACTCGCCGAATTCGAGTGATCATTTATTGTTAAGTTGCGAAATTTAATTATTGTCAATTATAAATATTGTCACTTCGCGAAATTGATTGCTGATTGACCTTTGCGATGAGGTCGCTGTGGGGGTTGGAATGGAGCAGGAGGCCCCAGGGGGGGTGGAGACGTCCAAACCAAAATTTAATTTAAGAACTGTTTAGAAATTTGTATTTTTGTAAAATTCTATTAAAGAATTGGAGTTATTGTAAAATTTGATTTTACTCTTATTTATCTTATAAATAGGAAGCCATGGTTAGACTTTATAATTATAATTAAAAAAATAGAGAGAGAGAGAGTTCTTTTGTAATCCTTATTTATTTATTTTTATCATAGTTAATTATTGCATTGAAGGGAGAGGATGTAGTTACACATTGAGGTGAACCTCTATAAATCTTGTATGTTTTTGAGTGTTTATTTTTATTTCTTCAATTGTTTGCTCTTGGAAGAATAAAATTAAGTTTTTTAATTCTCAACATCCACCTTTTTTTCCCCAGTCCTGGACTTCGATACAAAACATACATCTAGTAAATAAAATGTTATTTACTAGATACCGTAATAATGGAATTTAATGTAATATACCATTGAATGGTAGCCGGGAAATTACTTCACCTTCATCACCTTTAAAGAAACCAAATGTAATTAATTACAAATTCAAGCAGATAACATCTACTATGTGGCATTTTACAGTACAAGCTAACAGAAGTTTAAAAGAGCCCAATGACAAATCTACTAATTTGATAATTCGAAAAAAGAAAAGATAATTACCATGACGATAATAATAATAAAATTAATGGAACATACAATAACCAACGGAAATTTTGTCCATAATGTGGACGGAACTTTTGACAATGATACCATCGATGATCTTTAACACATCTCTATCTCTGTCCACGTTTACCGATGATAATTATGTAAGTGGCAATCATCGACAGTGCTTTGGTCATTGATTATGCACTAGGGAAGCATTTTTTGACATCTTTTATTATTATGTAGTAACTTAAGAAATCTTTGGTTTTTTAATTTTATGTTATTTTCAAGTTTTAATTGTATTAGCAACATAATATTTATTTCTTAATATTAAATTTTAACTACTTTATTTATTGACGAAATTATCATAAAATTTTTTTGGGGTAATTAGCACAAAACATCCATACTCTTCATTTTTTGGCACTTTTAACCTTAACTTCTCCTTTTATTGAGAAAATTAGGGGTGTAAGTGGTCCGATTTTACCAGTTTTTGACAGATTTTCAAACCAAACCGTTTAAACTGATTTGAGACAAATCCAAACCCAAACCAAACCATTTTTAACGGTTTGAAAAAAACTCAAACCTAAATATAAGGGTTTGGTTCGATTTTAAACCGTCGGTTTCCCCATATATTTTTTTGCCTATCAACTTTTATGTCATTAATTCATTGAATTCAATATATATTTATATCTTACTAGCAATAAATCTAAAATAAACTAAGCACCTGTTTATGTTTGGGACAAAAAAAATGAAAATTTGGACTGTTATCCTACATGTCCAGCCGCCTTTGTTGACCTGCTGTTTCATGTGTGGAGCCCAGTCTCCTCTCCAACGGTCAATTTTTTTATTCTGATGATATGAAAAATATGGCTCAAACAGGGGTTAAAGATGCCTACTATAAATTTAAATACCAACTAAATCAAAATGAAATTACAATAAACTAAAACATAGTTTTTTTCATTTTTGTTCATATTTTTTAGGCTAATGATGATACAATAATGTTACAATACAAGTCTACTAAACTAGATATAAGATCCAAAAAATAATGATGCTAACAAGATCTCGTGATCATCATATCTAAAAAAAAGATACTGATTAGAAAAAAAGAGAATAACCAACCACAATAATAAAGTAATTGTTTATGATATCTAAACATAACAATTACACAAGTTTACGTTTGCATGATGTTATGAAACGCATTTAATTTCAGATTCTTATCTTAGTTTGAAGAGGCGTGACAAATTTGAAAAAGAAGTGTGTGGTTTCAAACTGTCGGTGGCTCAAGATTATATTTGATGTTAGTTGGAGTTCATCTAAATTCTGGAGAGAAAATGGGCTTTTGATAAATTATGTTAGTCTTGAGATTATTAGATATAAATTATGATTATTGGATAATAATAATAAATATATGTATTAGAAAATTAGAAATTGACAAAAATACTCACAAATGACAAAACTATTGAAATTTACATATTTGAAAGAGTTTTCAAAAAATTTCATTTTTTTAATTTTTTTAATTTTTATATATTTTTTCGCTGGTCCGGTTTGGTTTTAAACCATAATTAAAATTATCAAATCTAAACCAAACCATTTGACCGTTTTGGTTTGGTTCAAAACCATTTTGTTAACCGGATCTATGTGGCAACAAACCGACGGATTCTAAAATGCTATTTCGATTTAATTTTCTGGTTTGACGATTTTTGCTTACAGCTCTAACGAAAATCATCATTTTCATCAAATTTCTTGTATAAAATGACAAATATACCTCTATTCAAATAATACAATAAAAAAGAAAAGAAAAGTTAAAGAATAAAATGCAATCATATTCCTGAACTTTTAAAAAAATTGCATATGAGTCTAAATAAATTATTAAAAAGGTAATTAGCACAAAAACATCCATATCTTTCGTTATTATTAAGCAAAACGTCCATACTTTTTTTTTTTTAAATTTCACCCTTATTTTATATTTTACTGAGAAAATCATTAAATTCATTCATTTTCTCAATTAAAAGTTGTAAAATAACAAATATACACTCCTATTTATATAAACAAAAATTAAAAATGAAGAACAAATTGAAACTATTTTTCCAAAATTTTCAAAATAAATAAATAAAAATTGGCCTAATTTGAAAATAAATGAAAAAACTAAATAATAATTTTCTCTCCTGTGTACATCACTCTTACTTGGATTTAATAATAATTTTCTCTCCCATATAGCATCACTCTTTTTTTTTAGTAAATGTTAGTGAATATGCCTTATGATAGGATTCAAGCTACTGGCCAACCTTCTGCGCTGCAAGCCTTATATCACTAGTCTCATCAGCAGTGAGATCAACAAAGCCCTTAACTTCACGCCTTGGGCAGATATGCACGTGTAAGTTCCAATTGAAGAACAAACAAATTGGAATTTATTTGTAGTTTTTTGAAAATTTTGGAAATATAGTTGCAATTTGTTTTTTATTTTTTTATTTTTTATTTTTATTTTTGTTTATATAAATATGAGTGTATATTTGTTATTTTACAGCTTTTAATTGAAAAAAAAAATTGATGAATTTAACGATTTTCTCAATAAAATATAAAATAAGGGTGAAAATTAAAAAAAAAGAAAGGTAGGGACGTTTTGCACAATAATAATGAAAAATTAATAGAGATTTTTTGTGCTAATTATCCTTTTAATAATTTATATGGACTCATTTTCACTTTTTTAAAGTTTGGAAGTACAATTACAATTTATTTTTTAACTTTTTTTATTGTATTATTTAAATAAAGAGTATATTTGTCATTTTATACAAGAAAAATTTGATGAAAATGATGATTTTCGCAATAAAATGTGAAGTTAAGGGTAAAAGTGCCAAAAAATGAAATGTAGGAACATTTTGCATAATGATATTTGTTCGCAAAATTATTTCTTCTCGATTTTAAAACCCACCGCAAGTGTACGGTTCGTTAACAAGTAGTAAAGTGGACTATGAGTCCAAGTATCGTTCCCACGAGGATTAAATTAGCTCTAATTAGACTAATGTGACCTTAACCGAATCTAATTGAATGAAAATTTGGTTTAAATATGAAAACCCTAATTTTGGGAGAAATCCCCAATTCGAAACCCTAATTGCAAAGATAACCCTAATTTCAAAATTGGAAACCCTAAATTCAAAATTTCACTGATCTAATGAAATAAATATGCAACTGAAATGTAAATACGCAATTTTAGAATTACTGTATTGAAATGAATTGAAATGAAATCATTAAGAACTTGAATCCCCAATTGATTATTAAAAACCCTAATTTCACAAATTCAACGAATCGATGAACAAAATGCCAATTCAATGTTCCTAAATTATCCAATACACTCTCTCGATATATATTGAATCTACTCTTACACATCACCAGCCTATATTTCTATGGATGATGCAATGTATAAGAATGCATGACTTTTTATGAACATTTTCATGAATTGCATAAAGCATAGAGGTAAGTTTTCATCCCCTATCGGACCCTATGTCGATTTATATTCTATCGAATTTATTCCCCTTCTTTCGAATGCAAAGAATAAATCATCTACAATCACATAATAATTGGCCAAATAATTATGGAAACATTCAACTCATATAAATCAAACATTTGTCCAATCGAAATTAATATTGAATTTATGAAATAACAGAAATTTAAATCATCAAAAGGTTCATCAAATTCCTAATGAATAAAAACCCTAGCCTATAATCATCATTGCAAAATCAAGAAATTGAAAAACGAAATTAAAAGATAATAAGAATACACATGTATAGAAGTTCTTCAATCCGTGTGTATAATCTTCAATCCCGTCTCGAGCCCGTGTGAAATTGAATCCAAAATCAAGTTTCTTGCCTCCAATTTTGGTCTCTTCCTTCTCCCTGGTCGTTCTGCCCCTTCATATGATGATTTTTGGTATTTATATCACGTCCAAATTATGTAGGGAAGGAGTTTCAACCAAAACGAAAAACCGCGCCCGACTGTTAAAAATCCTTCTATGCGACCGCATAGAAGGAATCTATGCGGTCGCATAGATCAATTTGTTTGGGCTCATTGAGTCCCTGGAGCCTTCTATGCGACCGCATAGAAGGTTACACTATGCGGTCGCATAGAGGTAACATCTATGTGGTTTGTTCAATTTGGTCCCTAAACTTCTTTGTTGCTTCTCTTGACTTCTTTCTTCGATTTCTTCATCTTTTCTACAAATTTTATCTTCCAATTGATGATTGATACCATCAATTCTTATGCCCCTCATTCGGCATATCTTTTGAGTATTTGCGCTTTAGTCCTCCAACTTTCAATTGTCTTCATTTCAGTCCCTCTTCAATATTTTCTTCTTCCAGTTGTTTTGCTTTGTCATTGAGCTTATACTTGTCATGTCTTCCCTCTCTTTTTGCATTTAGCTCAACTTTTCAATATTTGCACCTTTGGTCCTCGAACTATCAAATTGTTGCGTTTTGGTCATTCTTCGGCTCTTTTCTCCTGAATTCCACAATTTCCATTGAATTACCTACAATGCATAAATTTAACTGGATTAAGTCACAATTCAACCATTTTATCCATGTTTAAGTCATGTTTATGATCCAAATAAGTGTGTAAAAACACACTTATCAAATCCCCCAAACTTAAACTATTGTTTGTCCTCAAACAATGCAGTGACTCAGAGTTAAACTAACATGGCTTAATAGCTTGCCGTGTCTCAGGATTGGAACTCAGCAATACACTAGAACTATATCAATATTGCAAGAATAAAATTAACCTTTACTCGTCAGTTGCAATACTCAACGTGTGTGTGTGAACTCATGCCAACTTATCAAGCTTATGAATGGTTTGTTCCCGACCCATAATGGTCAAATTTATCCTTACATCACTCGAGAGATACACAAATCCCCCAAACTTATTCTTTTCACTCAGTTATCTTGGGGTGTTTTCTAAGGTTAGGAGTTTAACAACTATAATCCTTACCCTCTTTTAGTTTGGATAGATCTCACCCTTACTAGTATACATATCAACAAGTAGAGACTCTCTTTAATTTGATTGTTTCAACCCTTAAGCTCAAACTAAGCTACTTACCTCGCGTCAAGGTTAAAGTCATATCAATCAAATGTCCAACAGGGGGTTATTATTATTATCATTATTCTTGAAATTTTTTTTTTCATTTTTTTTTTTCTATCTTCTCATTTGCTTTCTATATAACCCCTGTAGCGGGTTTTTAGGCGATGACTCCCAAACCAGTTGGTCTTAGGGCACCAGGTTTTAAACCCTTGCAGCCTTATTCACCCGAGTTATAAAGGCTCGATAAGATGAATTTTGTCAACTTCTCCTTTATCTTGCTTTCTACATGACCCCTGTAACGAGCTTTAGGCCAATAATTCCCAAACCAGTTGGCTTTAGGATATCAGGTTTTAAACCCCAACAGACTTACTTGCTCGAGTCATAAAGGCTTTTGAGAGAAGTGATAATTTTCCCATGTTTATTTTATAGACATTTGATATCAACAACCATCCTCAATTTAAAGTTTTCACCTATTTCTCACCTTTTGGGTCTAGGCAATCCACACAATATAATTTCATGCACTGAGCCTCTACTTATCTCCATGTTTACTTATAGTGGCTTAACCATCTCCAAACTATCCTTTGGTGATTTAACGGGTTAATGATGTAGAGGGTTAACCTAGGTTTCTTGTGTTTTACTCCAACAATCCTATTCAATAACTTAACATGAAAACATGAGTGGCATGCAAAAGAATGTCAAGCATTGCATCAATAAGTATCCGTTAATTAAATCCTGTACTATATTAACAGTTCTATATTTCACCTGTCCAATAATCACATCATAGCCGGCAAGGCTACCAAACCCACACAAGCATGCAAAAGTAAAATCAACACTCATTCATCACGCATGCATCATGCAAGAAGGTAGTCAATTTAATGATTGATTGTGAAAATGCATATTAACTACATGCCGAATATTTGTTTGAGAATTATGCTACCATCCCCCAAATTTATACAGTACATTGTCCTCAATGTAAATGTAAAGTTAGAAAAGCATAATTTAAAAATATAAATACAACTTGGCAAAAAGAGGTAAACAACACTCCCCTGATCAAAGTGGTGGTCGTGGTGTGTAGCTGGGACCCGTAGCATGATCTGCAGGAGGAGACGGAAGGCGAGATATGATTTCTCTCATCAGTGCTGACTGCTGTGTCATTTCCTCGTGGATCCCCTCAACCCGTGTCTCCAAACGGCCTAAACGCTCCCAAGTTTCATTCACTCTCAGCTGGATGCCATCCACCCTGCTCACGTACACACTTAGTCGACAATTCATAGTGTCCATCTCCCTCCTAGCTGCTTGGGCATCCTGGCGGGCGGCACGTGACATATCAGAGGCAATGCGGACGTCACGGTGGGCTGTATGCACCTCAGTCGTCAAAGTTCCCATAGCCTGCTGGAGACTCTGCACATCGCGGCTGATCCCTGTGGTGGTGGTGAAAATCTGCCTCAAAACCTGATTGTCCATATCAGCTTGGGGTGGTGGTGGAGGAATTTGAGGCATGTCAAGGTCTGCATCTGCTTGACCTTCCTCATTCAATTGCCGTCGTCGTCGTGCGTTCTCTAATTTCTGTTGGTGCTTCAGTCTTGCTCGGTCTTGGGCCTCTAATGTGGATTGCTTGATAAAGGGACTTGGCTTTTTCGGTGCTTCCCCAGGTTGGATTTGTATCCCCGCTGCTCTACATATTCCACATATCAGACTGGGAAAAATTAGGGAGTAATGCCTATCACCCCAAGTGCCTGTACCAAGAATTTGATTGTAGATGTACGTGGCTAGATCAATCTTGTTCCCTCTAACCAAATGGTATATGAATCCGGCCCTTGGATTTGTAAATGTTGTTCTGTGGGATATAGGCTCGATGTTATGGTACATGAATAACCATAAAATTGCTATGGATGGGGTGAGATCTATTTGATGCCAGTCTGCTGTAGGTAGAGACCAAGCATTTTCACGTCCCAACAATATTTCTGCAACCTCATGCCAATTGAAGTCCTCGGGAATAGGGACTACATTATTCCAGGATAACTGATAGTAATCATGAATTACCGTAATCATGAATTACCTCCGGTGAAAACATAATCCATTTGCCCCTAACCCAAGTCTGATGTAAGTGCTCCGATCCGGGGGTGTCAATTTCTGTGTTGAAATTTGCATAAAATTCCTTTGCTAGATTCTCATACACCGGATGAGATCTTTCTATAACCTTTTCCCAACCGCAATTGTGAATAAGATATGTCAATTCAAAGTTGGGGAAGTCTTCTAACTTAACTGGCCTCTCGGGAATGATTGCCCAATCACGCACAACATTGGCGTAGCAGGCTGCTGTATCTGAAGAAAGGAATCTTCTAACACCCCCTTTGGGTTCTCTTGTTCGGGCTGTTCCAGATGAGGAGCCGACTTTCTCTTTTCCCTTTGAAGTTCGTTTAGGAGGCATCCTGCAAAAGGAAATACATAATATCACTTACTTGGTAAAAAATTTAGCATGAATAAACTTTGAATTCATAATCCCCCAAACTTTCTTCAATAAGCACATTGACATGTGTTTATGCAATGTGTCATATCATGAATCATCAATATAACTCTAGCATTGCACAAATATGGAAAACTCAAAATTTTGGCTCGAACATGCATTTCTAAAAATTTTCACCCATGATCAAATGACCTAGTTCGGCTCCGGGCATCACCGAGAAATATCCAAATTTTCCCGAGCAAGTTTTG
>NW_019265805.1:390850-395035 GCF_002742605.1 Olea europaea var. sylvestris | reverse complement strand
CACAAGGCATCATCCAGTTTCTTTGACCAGTCCTTTCGTGATGAGTTAACTGTGACTTCCAGAATGCGCTTCAATTGCCTATTGGATACTTCGACCTGTCCGCTGGTTTGGGGATGATATGCGGTGGCTATGCGGTGCTTGACGCCATATTTTGATAACAATTGCTCGAACTGACGATTGCAGAAATGTGTGCCCCCGTCACTGATTATGGCTCTAGGTGTCCCAAACCGGGTGAAAATATTCTTCTTCACAAACTCAATCACGACTTTCCCATCATTTGTAGGCAATGCAACCGCTTCAACCCATTTCGAGACATAGTCCACCGCCACTATAATGTATTGATTTGAGAAGGATGGTGGGAATGGCCCCATGAAATCAATCCCCCAGACGTCAAATAATTCCACCTCCAAGATATTACTCAACGGCATCTCATTTCTTCTAGAGATGTTACCCGTGCGCTGACATCGATCACACCTCTTTACAAATTCAAATGCGTCCTTAAAGAGTGTGGGCCAGTAAAAACCTGATTGGAGAATCTTCGCCGCTGTCTTAGAAGCACCAAAATGCCCTGCATATATAGATGAGTGACAGTTCTCTAATATCAAAGGCACCTCTTCCTCTGGCATACAACGTCGAACGATTTGATCAGCCCCCGCCTGTAGAGAATGGGGTCTTCCCAAAAGTAATACTTTAATTTCACGAAGAATTTCTTCTTCTGGTGACTTGAGTAATCTGGCGGTATGATAGCCCTGGCTAAATAGTTAACTATATCTGCATACCAGGGTGCTTCTATCACACCAAAGATCTGCTCATCTGGGAAGATCTCGTTTATTTCCACTGTCTCTTCCTGTTCTGTGTCTTCAAGCCGAGATAAGTGGTCCGCTACCACATTTTCACTGCCTTTCTTATCCTTGATTTTCAGGTCAAACTCCTGAAGTAGCAATATCCAACGGATGAGGTGTGGTTTAGCATCCTTCTTCTCCATCAAGTATCTGATGGCGGCATGATCTGTGTAAACTATGACCTTCGACCCCACAAGGTATGATCGAAATTTGTCAAATGCATAGACTACAGCAAGAAGCTCTTTCTTCGTAGTGGCATAATTTAACTGAGCATCGTTCAAAGTCTTACCTGCATAGTAGATCACGTGAAATACTTTATTCCTACATTGACCCAACACGGCTCCCACAGCATAATCACTGGCGTCACACATTAATTCAAATGGCAGATTCCAATCCGGTGTGATAATTACAGGCGCTGAAGTCAACTTCTCTTTCAAAGTATTAAAGGCCTGCAGACACTCATCAGTAAACTCAAATGTGGACTCTTTCATCAGTAAACAGCACAGAGATTTGGTAATTTTTGAAAAATCCTTGATAAACCTTCTGTAGAATCCAGCGTGCCCAAGAAAACTGCGAACGCCCTTCACTGAGGTAGGTGGTGGTAACTTCTCGATTACCTGAATCTTTGTCCTGTCCACTTCGATACCCTTTGCTGAAATTTTGTGCCCTAGTACGATACCTTCTTGCACCATAAAGTGACATTTCTCCCAATTCAACACCAAGTTGGTCTCCGTACACCGTTGTAGCACAAGACTTAGATGCTCCAAGCACTCATCAAATGAAGATCCAAACACAGAGAAGTCATCCATGAATACCTCGATGTATTTCTCAATCATGTCTGAAAAAATAGCCATCATGCAGCGCTGAAATGTAGCGGGAGCGTTGCATAATCCAAATGGCATCCTTCTGTATGCAAAGGTGCCGTAGGGGCACGTGAAAGTGGTCTTCTCCTGATCGTCTGGAGCCACTGGAATCTGATTATACCCGGAGTACCCATCTAGGAAACAGTAGTGCGAATGCCCTGCTAATCTCTCCAACATCTGATCGATGAACGGTAATGGAAAATGATCCTTTCGAGTAGCTGAGTTAAGCTTACGGTAGTCAATGCACACTCTCCATCCAGTCACCGTCCGTGTAGGAATCAACTCATTTCTCTCATTTTCTATCACCGTGATTCCTCCTTTCTTGGGAACAACTTGCACTGCATTGATCCATGCACTATCTGATATTGGATAAATAATGCCCGCATCTAGCAACTTCAATACTTCAGCTCTAACCACTTCCTTCATGTGTGGATTCAATCTCCGCTGCCCATCAATGCTTGGTTTAAATTTTTCCTCCATGAGTATCTTATGCATGCATTTGGATGGGCTAATCTCCTTTATATCTGCAATAGACCATCCAATAGCTGTTTTATTCTCCCTTAACACCCGAAGTAGTTTCTCTTCCTCTACCTCACTGACAGTGCTTGAAATAATAACAGGTAGTGTAGAAGATTTTCCCAGGTACACATATCGAAGATGTGGTGGCAGTTGTTTGAGTTCCAATTTGGGTGGTTTCACAATAGATGGCACAGATTTTGCAGTTCTAGTTCCCAGCTCTTCATAGTAGCGTCTACGCATATATGGCTGGTTACTCTCCAAAAACCTAGCACATGTCTCGATCTCACTTGATTCAGAGTGGGTAGATTGTGAATGTGCAATGCATGCCTCATATGCATCAGAAGGCTGATATAGCCGAAATGTGTCTTGAACTATTCGGTCGACTACATTGATCTGGAAACAACTGTCTGCCTCAGTAGGAAATTTCATTGCTTTGAACACGTTGAATGAGATTTACTCGTCACCAAGCCTTAATATCAGCTGTCCCTTTTGAACATCTACAATTGCTCTCCCAGTGGCTAAGAAAGGTCGCCCCAAAATGAGTGGGACATCTTTATCTTCTTCCATGTCCAAGATAAGAAAATCAGCCGGAAATATGAACTTCTCCACTTTTACCAGCACGTCTTCAATGATTCCTCTTGGATGTGTAAGGGATCGATCTGCTAACTGCAATGTCACTATTGTGGCTTTTGCTTCTCCCAGGCCGAGTTTCCTGAAAACAGAAAGAGGCATTAGATTAATACTTGCACCCAAATCACACAAAGCTTTATCAAAATAACAGTCTCCAATAGTGCAGGGTACAGTAAAACTCCCTGGATCTTTCAATTTTGGGGGTAGCTTTCTCTGGATTCTGGCGCTGCATTCCTCAGTCAACATTACTGTTTCGTGTTCTTCCATCTTTCGCTTGTTGGAGAGGATATCCTTCAAGAATTTTGCATAGCTCGGCATCTGGACAAGTGCTTCAGCAAATGGGATGTTGATATGTAGTTTCTTGAAGACTTCAAGGAACTTACTGTATTGCTGATCCATTTTGTGCTTTCTCAACCTTTTTGGAAATGGAATAGGAGGCTCATGAGGATTAACAAGATTAGTATTTTTACCCTGTAATGTCTTGGAGTTCCTCTTAACCTCTTCTTCTGTTGCATTGTCAGTTTGCTCCACACTTCCTTCTTCCAAGATTGGCATTGCTCCCTTGTTGGCTCCCGAACTTGTTACGTGTGGTTCCGGCAGTTGTACTCCACTTCTGGTTGTTATAGCCTTTGCATGTTCCTTAGGGTTAACTTCAGTATTGCTGGGTAGGTTTCCCGGTGCTCTACCTGTTATGGAAATTGCTATCTGTCCCACTTGTGTCTCCAAATTCTTGATCGCTGCACTTTGATCTTGAAGCGTTGTTTCCGTCCTTCGCATAAATTGATTATTGGCTTCCATGTATTGATTGGTGTGTGTCATAAATTTTTCGAACATGTCCTCCAAATTTGGCTTTTTGTCTTGCTGCTGATATTGCCCTTGTGGTCTATTTTAATTCTGGTTGCTCCAAGAGAAATTTGGGTATTTTCTCCAGCCTTGATTGAAAGTTTCTGAGTGTGGGTTATTCTGCTGGCGCTGACCCCATTGTGCATATTCTGCATGTTCTACTCCTTGTGCCAGAATTGGGCAAGTAGCAGTATTGTGATCTGCTCCACATTCTTCACAACTCTGCTTCACAACTTGCTTAGCAGTGACGGTTTGTGAAATGCTTTCAACCTTATGGAATAAGGAATCTATTTTCGCCGACAGTGCTGAGTAAGTATCTACTTCATACACCCCAGGTGCTCTCTTCTGAACTACTCGATCTGTAGACCACATAGCTGAAGTTGTAGCCATCCTTTCAAACAACTCCCAGGCCCCGTCAATTGTTCTTGTAGAGATAGACCCGTCAGATGATGCATCCACCATACTTTTGAATGATGGGAGTAATCCAG
>NW_019265805.1:379174-390105 GCF_002742605.1 Olea europaea var. sylvestris | reverse complement strand
GGAATGTGCGTTCAATCTCTGGATCTATAGGGACCAAGTCTTGATCAGGTGCTCCTTGCATGCAAGCTCTGATATGGCAAAAATTACACGAAAAGTCAATATAAAATAACAATCAAATAAATCTAGTAAGATTAATAAGTACTAAAATGAATAAGTTCGAATTAGTGTCACAAAAGTTAGAATTAAATCTAAAATTTAATCCCCGGCAACGGCGCCAAAAACTTGTTCGCAAAATTATTTCTTCTATATTTTAAAACCCACCGCAAGTGTACGGTTCGTTAACAAGTAGTAAAGTGGACTATGAGTCCAAGTATCGTTCCCACGAGGATTAAATTAGCTCTAATTAGACTAATGTGACCTTAACCGAATCTAATTGAATGAAAATTTGGTTTAAATATGAAAACCCTAATTTTGGGAGAAATCCCCAATTCGAAACCCTAATTGCAAAGATAACCCTAATTTCAAAATTGGAAACTCTAAATTCAAAATTTCACTGATCTAATGAAATAAATATGCAACTGAAATGTAAATACGTAATTTTAGAATTACTGTATTGAAATGAATTGAAATGAAATCATTAAGAACTTGAATCCCCAATTGATTATTAAAAACCCTAATTTCACAAATTAAAAAATAGATGAACAAAATGCCAATTCAATGTCCCTAAATTATCCAATACACTCTCTCGATATATATTGAATCTACTCTTACACATCACCAGCCTATATTTCTATGGATGATGCAATGTATAAGAATGCATGACTTTTTATGAACATTTTCATGAATTGCATAAAGCATAGAGGTAAGTTTCCATCCCCTATCGGACCCTATGTCGATTTATATTCTATCGAATTTATTCCCCTTCTTTCGAATGCAAAGAATAAATCATCTACAATCACATAATAATTGGCCAAATAATTATGGAAACATTCAAATCATATAAATCAAACATTTGTCCAATCGAAATTAATATTGAATTTATGAAATAACACTCTATGCGACCGCATAGAAGGAATCTATGCGGTCGCATAGATCAATTTGTTTGGGCTCATTGAGTCCCTGAAGCCTTCTATGCGACCGCATAGAAGGTTACACTATGCGGTCGCATAGAGGTAACATCTATGTAGTTTGTTCAATTTGGTCCCTGAACTTCTTTGTTGCTTCTCTTGACTTCTTTCTTCGATTTCTTCATCTTTTCAACAAATTTTATCTTCCAATTGATGATTGATACCATCAATTCTTATGCCCCTCATTCGGCATATCTTTTGAGTATTTGCGCTTTAGTCCTCCAACTTTCAATTGTCTTCATTTCAGTCCCTCTTCAATATTTTCTTCTTCCAGTTGTTTTGCTTTGTCATTGAGCTCATACTTGGCATGTCTTCCCTCTCTTTTTGCATTTAGCTCAACTTTTCAATATTTGCACCTTTGGTCCTCGACCTATCAAATTGTTGCGTTTTGGTCCTTCTTCGGCTCTTTTCTCCTGAATTCCACAATTTCCATTGAATTACCTACAATGCATAAATTTAACTGGATTAAGTCACAATTCAACCATTTTATCCATGTTTAAGTCATGTTTATGATCCAAATAAGTGTGTAAAAACACACTTATCAATATTGAAAGGTAAAAACGTTTTGTGTTAATTACCCATTATTAATTTTCCTCCTTTAATATACAGTCTTAATTACATTATTTATTGACAAATCATTATCAGTCAATTAAATTTGTTACAAATAGGAAATCCTGTATTACAAATTACTGTGTGCAGTGGCGGATCCAGGATTTTGAGTCAGCACGAGCAATCGTTGAGGGCCAATCATCGGCCCAATAAAATATTACAAGCTCGTTTGATGTAATTTTTTTTTTTGGCAAAAAATGCATTTTGGAAAATAGTGATTTGATGGAAAATATTTGGTTAAAAATAAGAAAATTTTTTGAATTTCGTGTAATATTATTTTATTGAAAAATATATGGTTGAAAATAAAAGAGGGAAAAATATATTCTGAAATAAATGGGAATCAAGCAAGACCTAAAATTTAAACATAACAATTATTTTGTTAAAATTCAACATATATAATTTTGTTAAAACAATAAACTATATTCATCAAATGACATTGTTGCCAAGTTTTATATAATTCAAAAGAAGAGCACGAGTTCAAATTTGTATTGTTGCATTAAAACAAGCTATGATCTAATATATAAAAATTTGTTAAATCTATTATCACAATTCAACGACCAGCATAATGGTCAAACCATTAGTAATTTTAACAATAGCCCAAGGTTCGAATCCCCTCCTCCTCATTCCATTAATTTTTGGTAAAAATTGTAATACTAAAAAAATAGAACAAAAAAGTTGATTGATGAAGAATTGAATCTCGGACCTCCAAGAAGTAAAAACCAGCACTCACCAACTTGGGCAGAGGGTATGGTTGAACAAAAAATGATAATCATAAATATAACCTAAAAAAATTCATCTATTCCCAACCAAAAAAAATGGCTGCCGGCGGATCCAGCATGCGCGACCGCTGGTGCTCGCCAGGTGCTGGATCCGCCACTGACTGTGTGACAGGAATGCTGGTTATGATATGCTCAAGAAAATGAAGGTACTTCTCTTGGCTTCTTCCTTTAGGTTCAAAAAGTTGGCCGCATTTTCTTGTCTTCACTTCAGGTCAATGAGAATCTTTTGACATACTATGGCATCTTTGCATCAACATTCATTATGTGTTGGTTGGACAATGCTGGTGATTATGAAAAAATAAAATATTAGACAATATCTAATGTTTAGAAAACCTACCTCCCATAGATCTGAAAAAGTTAAAGGGTCTGGTGTTGAAAGATTAAATCGAGGTCGAACTATTAATAATATATAAAATAATTAATACATAAATATATCAAAAAATTTTGACAAAATATTTTATTTTTTCAAAATGACATATAGAGATAAAAATCAATTAATAAACTTGATTGCAATTAATTTTTATTCGATCCACTTCTACTATTAACATAAATGAGACCAAAAAATATAGATTGCATCTCTTTGGAATTATAGCAATGGCATCAGAGAAAATTAACAAAAACCCAAAACTTTGTGTAAGTGAGACCACAAATTGATGTTGAATGCAGGGGCGAATCTAGGATTGGATCCAAGATCGGGCTACAAAATTTTAAATCGGGCTATTACGCGGAAAAAGTATTTTTTACACATAAAAAACTGGTTTTTTTACCAAAAATAAAAATAAAAAATACCTTTAAAAAAGTTCTTGAACCTGAGTGCGTGGAGGGGGGGAGGGACTACAGCCCAGCCCCTAAATCCATCTCTGGTTGAATGCGTAGGCAGACTACCAGACTATTGACTTTGCACGTGTGTCATTTCAAGCCCACCTGTGAAAGCATCAGCAACAGGGGATAGTGCTTTGGATTATTTTTAACTTATTCCATGTACATTTGGATGTTTAAAAATAAATGTCTAAATGTACATGGAATAAGTTAAAAATAGTCCAAAGCACTATCCCCTGTGCTGACGCTTTCACAGGTGGGGTGTGTATGTATATATATATATATATATTAAAATGGCTAGGCAAGTATCATCTTCATATTCAATTCATCACTTCTTCAATTCTCTCACCCAAGCATTCAGTTCCTCGAGAAGAATAATGTCATACTTTGATCTAAGATACACTGCCCTCTTCATTATAAATATATTGAAATCATATACAGCCATGTCTTGGGAATGGGATCCATTTGGTATAGTAGTTGGAAACTTCAGTTGGATCAAGTGTTGGCTTCTCGCTAGCTTTTTCTTTCTTTTCTCCTTCACCTCCATTGAAATCCCATTGACACCTCAAGTTGATACGGGCTACATACACATTAAAGTCAAGAATTACTCAGTTTCCCTATTGGTTTCTTTCTTGGCCTCACTATTCTTCCCACAAGATTTCTTTTGGTATATCTACCCCATAATTATGCTGCTCTCTTTATACAGTGCGTGTATCTCCAGCATGTGGAGGAGTTTTAACTTGAGTGTTCAACTTCTGCTGCCAATGATTCCTGTTCTTAACATATATGTGACTACAGCAATAAATATTGATGAGGAACCCGACTTAGAATCGTAGAAGATTGAACAGATTCAGCTAGATTAGGCCACATGCAAACCTGGAGCTTTGAATCAGTAATTAAATATAGTTATTTGTAAAGACCTATGACGTTTTGAGGTGGTAAATTTCTATTATTTGCCTCTTTTGTATTACATTTCTGTTGGCATATAGCCAATATAATTCAATTAAAAAAATGTGTTTCAGATTTTCGAATTTTTTTGTTTTTTTAATATTTTTGCCTCTATATCAAGGGATGTTAATTTATATTGGTAACTGTTGGGAAAAACACTTCCCAAGATTGCCCAAGAACAAATAAACTTGCAATGTGAAAAAAATCCCAAACCACTTGAAGATGAAAAGAAATATAAGAAAATTGGGAAAGAAATGATTTTCGATATATATATGAGGAACAATGGATTGGATTACTTGAACAAGCCTCAAGTTAATCCCCAAAAAAGAAAAATAGTTTTGAATTTATACCCAAGAAGAACAACCTCTTTCTTGTTAAATTCTCTCCAATCCCTCTCTTCTATTTTCTCTCTAAAACCTTATCATAAATGAAGGGAAAAAATCAGCTATAAATAAAAAACTGAATCGGGCGCCTAGGCGCCAAGTTTCTGCCCCTCGGTTCTACTGAAGCAGAAACTGGGCGCCTAGGCGCCAAGTTTCTGCCCCTCGGTTCTACTGAAGCAGAAACTGGGCGCCTAGGCGCCATCCCTACTTCTTCTTTCTCACAATTCTCCATCTCGTACATCATTTGATAGACCTTAATTTTTGGACAAACACAAGAAGAAGCAGCAAGCGCCAAACTCGGCTGCACCATTCAAACCATGGTTGCCTACGTACCCAAACCTCGGGATCAAGCCTCCGTAGTTCACCTCCACCTTCATTTACTTTTCACCTCATTTCAACCCCACCCTGAAAGGCCATGCCCACTCGGGCATATCAGCACGGACTAATGTGAAGCAAGTTCAAGCAATGCTGAAACTTGCTACCCGTTACCACTTTGGTTAACATGTCTATTGGGTTCTCATTTGTGTGTACCTTCAAGAGAAAAATATCACCTTCCTCTATGACATCACGCACAAAAAGATACCTGATGTTGATATGCTTGGTTCGAGCATGATGAACCTGATTCTTAGCCAAGTGAATCGCACTCTGGCTATCACACCACAAGTCTACACAATCCTGCTCAATCCCCAAATCATCTAGAAGACCCCACAACCACAATGCTTCCTTCACTCCCTCTGCCATGGCCATATACTCGACCTCTGTAGTAGAAAGAGCCACTGTAGCCTGTAACATCGATCGCCAACTAACTGGGGCACCATGTATGCAAAACACATATCTAGTAGTAGATCGACGTCTATCTAGATCACCTTCATAATTCGAGTCTACAAACCCACTTAAATGACATGCATCTCCACCAAAACATAAATTCGTATCCGCGGTACCTTTTAAGTACCTCAGGATCCACTTCATAGCTTCCCAGTGTGCCTTTCCCAGATTCGCCATGAATCTACTGACCACACTAACCGCCTGTGAAATATCTGGGCGTGTACACACCATGACATATATCAAATTGCCAACTGCACTAGTATAAGGTACACAATCCATGCGTACCTTTTCTTCTGCTGTAGTAGGAGATTGTTTACCAGAGAGCCTGAAATGTGGAGCCAATGGAGTCACCACCGACTTTGTACCTTGCAACCCGAACCTAGCAATAACCCGCTCAATGTAGCCTTTCTGACTCAAGAACATTCGTTGGTTCGTCCTCTCTCTTCTAATCTCCATACCCAGTATTTTCCTAGCAGCCCCCATATCCTTCATCTCAAACTCTTTACCAAATTGAGATTTCAACCTATCTATCTTCACTTTGCTTTTCGAAGTGATAAGCATGTCATCCACATACAAAAGAAGATAGATATAGTTACCTTCTCAAAGTTTTCGAATATAAACACAACAGTCATACTCACTTCTAGAGAAATCATGCTTTAACATGAAGGAGTCAAATCGCTTGTACCACTGCCAAGGAGATTGTTTCAATCCATATAGTGATTTTCTCAAGCGACATACCTAATGTTCCTTATCCTCAACCTTGTAGTCCTCAGGTTGATGCATATAGATTTCCTCATCCAAGACCCCGTGCAAGAAGGCAGTTTTAACATCGAGTTGTTCCAGCTCAAGATCATGATGAGCAACAATACCCAATAGCACCCGAATGGAAGTATGCTTGACCACCGGAGAAAAGATCTCATTGTAGTCAACTCCCTCTCTTTGTCTAAACCCCTTAGCCACTAACCTTGCTTTGAATCTTGTACCACCGAGTTTGGTAGGATCCTCTTTCTTTTTGTACAACCACTTGCAACCAATAACTTTCTTACCTATGGGCAATGGGACAACCTCCCATGTTTGGTTCTTGTGAAGTGATTCCATCTCTTCTTTCATCGCTGCCAACCAACTCTCACTATTGTTGTTTAAAATAGTTTCCTTGAAAGTGGCAGGCTCATTATCCTCCACCAAGAGTGCATACTCAACCAAATTTGTCTGCCCATAGTGCCTCAAAGGCTCGTCTGACCCCAACTTTAGAACTTGCTTGTAAGTATGCCGTGGACTAGAGGAAGCCAAGTTATCTGCGAGCTGCTGTTGTTGCTGTACCTGTACGTTCTCTTGCTGAACCGCCTCTTATTCAAGCTCATCATCACTCTCATCTTGAGTGTCTGCACGATGCTCCTCTTGAACATGACTAGAACCAGGTTGATCTCTAGGTTTTATGTCAACAACTTGAGACTTTGTAGTCTCAACATCATCATCATCGGGCACTGTAGCTTTCAACGAAGCTATCATGGAGTTCTCATCAAAAGTAACATCTCTGCTGATTATGAACTTAGAATCCTCTACACACCATAAGCGATAGCGTTTTACACCTGTCGCATACCCAAGAATATAGCCTTCTTGGCCCTCGCATCAAGCTTTCCCTCGTTGACGTGATAGTAGGCTGTGTATCCGAATATTCTGAGTTTCTCATAATCTGCATTTTCTCCTGTCAATACCTTGTAAGGTACATCTCCATCTAACTTTGAATGTGGAGATCGGTTCACTATGTAGCAAGCATTTGCAACCGACTCTACCCACCATTCTCTGTCCAAACCAGCATAGGATCGCATACACATCGATTTCTCTCGAAATGTGCAATTCAGTCTTTCTGCGACCCCATTCTGTTGCGGTGTATTCCTAACTTTCCAGTTTCTCGCAATGCCTTCCTTACCACAGAATTCCTTGAAAGCACCATCTGTATACTCAGTACCGTTATCAGATCGCAGGTCTTCAATTTCTTTCCTATTCTGTTTTTAACCATTGCTTTCCACTTCTTGAAAGTGTCGAATACCTCATTTTTATGCTTCAAAAAATAAATCCAAGCATATCTAGAATAATCATCAACAAATGTGACAAAATACCTGGAACGCCCTTTGGAAGTGATAGAAGCCGGACCCCATACATTCGTGTGCACATAGTCTAGAATACCTCTGCTTCTATGTTTGCTTGGCTGGAACTAAACTCGGTGTGCTTTACCGTACACGCAATGCTCGCAAAAAGCCATGCAAGGCTTCTTCAAGTTCTTTAGCAAACCTTTCTTGACTAGCAGATCTAGCCCCTTTTCAGACATATGCCCAAGCCTCCTATGCCATAGCCGAGTGCACTCACATGGGTCTCCACCACTTCCACTTGTTCCAACCGCTATATCTTCTGTAACTGTAGTACCCTGAAGAGCATAGAGATTGCCTTCACGAATACCCTTCATCACAATCAAAGAACCACAAACAACCTTCTTTACTCCATTCCATGTTACAATCTTGCAACCACCGGAGTCTAAAGCATCAACAGAGATAAGGTTCTTCCGCAAATCAGGAACATGTCTAACATCCATCAATGTTCTAAACACTCCATCATACATCTTGATTCTAATTGAACCGAGCACCGCCGTTTTACAGGAATGGTTATTACCCATCAACACGGTTCCACCATCAGTGCTTCTATAGGTAGTAAACCACTTCATATTTGGGCACATATGGTAAGAGCATCCAGAGTCAAGAATCCACTTACCGAAGATTTCTTCATCACAAGAGATGGTGCAGCACTCATTGCTTTCCCCTCCTTCTGAGGCATAGCTAACCTCTTGCTTGACTTGCACCTTTCCGTTGTTGTTGTTCTTATTGTTCTTCTTCCAACCCCTTTTGTTAGTACAATTTTCCTTGAAATGCCCAAACTCGTCGCATTTGAAACAAGGCCTTTCTGCAAGAGGTCTGGAACTCGATCTAGATTTTTCTCGCTTGCCCTTTGGTCGCAGATTGCTTCTTCCTCTTACAAACAATCCTTGAGCTTGCTCCTTGTTACCAATGGTAGACATGCCACTGGTTGCAGTCTTTCGAAGATCATCCGCTAGAAATGACGTTCTAGTGTCCACAAGTTTATCACCAACAAGCATCAATGTTTGTACTAAGTTCTCGTAAGACTTTGGCAATGAAAGAAGTAGTAGAAGTGCTTGATCCTCATCATCTACTTTCACATCAATGTCCTTCAAGTCCGATATGCACCTATCAAACTTGTTGACGTACTCCCGGATTGGTGTACCTTCATCCATCTTACAAGTATATAATTTGGATTTCAAATAGATCCGATTTGTTAGAGTCTTTGTCGTGAAGTTCGCCTCCAACTTTGTCCACACTTTCGCCGCCATTTCCTCACCATCAACCAAGAAAGCAACATCTCTTTCAAAGCATAGAATGATAGACGCTCGTGCCTCAAGATCTAGATCTTCCCAATCCTCGTCAGACATATCTATGTGCTTCTTCTCCTTTCCTGTCAATGCCTTGTGCAACTTTTGAGAAATTAACAAATTTCTCATTTGCATTCTCCAATATGAGGAGTCATTCTTCCCATTGAATTTCTCTATCTCATACTTCCCAATCTTCACCGTTCATCTAGTAGACATGATTTATCTACTTGTTTACCGGAAATAAAATAGCAAAGTTCACTTGGGAATTTTCACAAACACCTTGTGTGCACAACAAAGTTCAAACTACCCACCAAAAATCGGAGCTTAATCACCCTGATTTAAGAAGAAGCTCTGATACCAAATTTTTGGGAAAAACACTTCCCAAGATTGCCCAAGAACAAATAAACTTGCAATGTGAAAAAAATCACAAACCACTTGAAGATGAAAAGAAATATAAGAAAATTGGGGAAGAAATGATTTTCAATATATATATGAGGAACAATGGATTGGATTACTTGAACAAGCCTCAAGTCAATCCCCAAAAAAGAAAAAATAGCTTTGAATTTATACCCAAGAAGAATAACCTCTTTCTTGTTAAATTCTCTCCAAGCCCTCTCTTCTATTTTCTCTCTAAAACCTGATCATAAATGAAGGGAAAAAATCAGCTATAAATAAAAAAACTGAATTGGGCGCCTAGGCGCCAAGTTTCTGCCCCTCGGTTCTGTTGAAGCAGAAAATGGGCGCCTAGGCGCCATCCCTACTTCTCCTTTCTCACAGTAACTACAATTTGTATTAGTTACACTACATTTCAATTGTAGGTCTCGTTATAACAATCATTTTCTTAATTTTTTTGGTCAAATTCTTATCTTCAACTTTTCATTTATTAGTACATCTTGTCATTATTGATGATTTACTTTAAATATTTTGTTCTATGCTTTGAGATGCAGGAAAAATATTTTTTGTACTTATTTATTTATTTATTTAAAATATGATGAAAAAATAAGTTGTTGGATGCTATTTATTAAAATATATTCTATGACACATATACTATGTTGCAACCTACATGCCACTCGATTCCGATCCCCCTTGGTCTCGATGGACCAATTACAACTTTTCGTGTTAGACTGAACACTAGACCAAGATCTAGCCCTAGTGCTCCCACCATCATCGAGGTTCCCGTAGCCTCCGATGAATGTCGTCGAGGCAGGCTCAGTGGTCGTCACCTGTTGTATGAAAGTCTTTCAGATTCTTCTCTAATAGTGTGGATATTCAATTCCAGCGTCGCGTTGAACCATGGGGCACTCTCCATGGTTATGAATACTGTCTCTTGCTTGTCTTTCGCCTAGGTGGGATGCGAATATTCCAAAACGGGCATAATTGGGATATTGTGTTGAGCATGGGATTAGAGGCAGTCATTTGTTCTCATAAAAATTTAGTGCTATATGTTCGATAAAATGTCTAAACCAAAATTCAACCTCCAACTATGACTTTTGAGGCTTCTGTGTACATCGCAAGCTCCAGCCTCCAGCAACTGTTGTCGAGGCAGCTCCAGTGCACCCCTCAACTCCAGCTTCAGCTGTTGAGGCACTTTTGGTGCGGGATAGGCACTAGAATTGAAAGAGATTTCCTCTTGCTTAATAAGTTGTTCAGTGTGAAACTGGGCTGCTTGAATCCTGTCATCCTCAATGTGCTAAGCTGCTGAGCACATGTCAGAATCTAGCGATCTACATATTCATCTACATGGTAACAGCCTTCCAGGCTCGTTGAAAGTGGCTCAAATTGATTGAACTTCATCCAACATAGATGCAACATGTGAGCTACTTTTTTGTTAACCTTATCCAACATAGATGCAACGTGCAACCTCATCCAAATAATTATGATGGGGTCCTCAGGTATGATATTTTTACCTATTGATCCTTCAAGAAGCATGTATTAGTAAATATGAGGCCCTTAAACTTAACTTTATTCTCATAACTTATATCTCCTGTAATTTCTATACGAGGCAGTTCAACATGAAATACACGAGTTTGAGTAAAAAAATATAAATTTATATATATATATA
>NW_019265805.1:378856-379114 GCF_002742605.1 Olea europaea var. sylvestris | reverse complement strand
CTCCTAAGCACTGGTGATGTGGCAAATTAATTATCTACAATTTTAATCATTAGCATGAGACCCACCATTTGCATTTTCCAAACAAATAAATTCACACGGTAACTACGAAAGAATTTGTTAGTTACATGTATTAATAGTATGGGGCCCACCACTATCTCACAAATATATATATATAAGGCTTAGGATCAATGGAGTCCAAGAGTCAGTAACCAAATTCAATTTCTTCAAAAGGACCATCTGTGATTTATATCTTACCCT
>NW_019265805.1:370545-378706 GCF_002742605.1 Olea europaea var. sylvestris | reverse complement strand
TTTTTTTCTTGAAGTTTTTTTTTTTGTGTTTTTTTTTTTTTTTTTTTTTTTTTTTTTTTTTTTTTAAATGAAGTTCAATTGTTGTTTTATATTGTTCTTAGTCACCTTGATCAAAATTTTATGATACTTAAAATAATATTTGATGCTAACTAGGACGAAAATTTTCATCCTAATTGTATGAAGTTTGCAAGCAAAGTTTTTCTACTTTTTGAAATGAGGATTAAAACTATGCACACACTAGTACTATGAGAAAAGGTAAGAATATGAAGTTAATTTAGAGAGAATTTTTAATTCCATAAAATATGAAAACTAGCAAAGTTTGTTTCATAGCCTCCATAGAATGAAACCCGCAATTAGGACTATGGCATTATATCTTAAATTTGCCTAAACGGTGATTAATGAAAATAATCATAGTTGATTTTGGTACAATTTGTTTATATTTTAATTGGGTTGGTTATTGGAAGGTTTAGCATGTTGATTAACAGGTTCTTTTTAAGGGAAAACAGTTTCTTTGTATCTTTATATGGTAACAGTAATCAATTAATTTTTTTCCTGAAGGTTAACATGTTTATTCGTATTGAGCATGGAAGAAGAAATTACAACTCAAACATTGACACCTCAAGTTGCGGAGGAACACAAGCTAAAGTTGGTTAAGAATTTGAATCAATTGAAGCTACATATGAATTTTATAACAACTACGCAAAAGAAGCTGGATTTAGTGCTCGGATGTCAACTAGTAAGAAGAGACCAGGTACAAATGAGCACATCCTAAAAAAATTTGTATGTTACAAAGAAGGACAAACAGATGAAAATTATTTGAAAAAGTTGGAGCACGCTATTCAACGGAGTGGTGAAAGAATAGGGGAATTGTTTGTGTGAGTTGCAAGGTTAAATTAATTGTGGTTAGGAAGCACATTTCAATTGCGAAGAAGGCTTTGGTACAACAATTATCTGAAGCAAACATGTCGACCAGTCAACAAATAAGTTTGATGGAAATTGAATATGGAGAGGTCCTCAAACTATTGGATGTACAGAGAGAGACATCCGAAATTACTAAGGAGATCTGAAAGAAGAAATGAAGGGAATTGATGCAGAGTCATTGATAGAGACATTTTCTTTAGAGAAGGAAAAAGATTCAGGTTTTTACTTTGATTTTGATAAAGACAGTGATGACAAATTGGTTAGGTGTTTTTGGACTGATTCTTTCTCAAGGAGGGCATATAACTTTTTTGGTAATGTAGTTGTTTTCGATACTACGTACAACACAAATAAATATAGGATGATTTTTGCTCCATTCACCAGAGTTAATCATCACGGTAGACGATAATATATATATTTAGCTATTATCTATTGATTCTTGGAAATAGGCTCAAAAGACATAATAACAACTAGCATAATTCTCAAAGATGAGGATTTCTATTAAAATAGGAAAACCCTACATGTTTTTTTTTTAATGTCTTTTTATTGTTTAATTAGTACTATAAATTGAGCTCATGGAAAATGTTAAGAGCTAAGAGCTTGTTTGGAAGTGATTAAAAGTTCCTTAAAATGGATTTCTTTGGCAGCATCTTCTAAATATGTTGTGGATCTGTGATGGATGTTTATTCTTTAATACTGTCTAATATTTTCCTTTATAATATCACGTATTCTCCAACCAGCACACAATGTATGTTAATGCAAAGATGAGATTGGATGGAAAAGATAGGTTGGACTAAAATGTTCTTTCAATATATATGTGATTCCACAAGTTAAAGATTTGACAAAGATTCTCATGGACTGAAATGAAGGTAAGAAAATATGGTTAAACTTTTTTGAGTTTCAATTAAATCCCACAAATTTAGGGAATTGGCATAAGCATATTCTCTTGGAAAGGAAATCAACCCATATTGTAAATGAATGACGAGTGGAAATAAAGAAAAAGGAAGAAATCAAGGAAAGTACCTTCATTTCTTGAGCAAATCATAAACGTCATTCCTGTTATGCAATAATTTGCAGTAACAAGATATAATTCTACTTTCTGCAAGAACTAGAGAACAAATGGTTTGTTTTTGAGGTCCCTCAGATATCTAAGGTCATTGGTCATTGCCTACGTGGCTTTGCAAAGTTGATAAAAATTGTAAATCTTATGAAATATATGATAACAAATAAATTTTCAAAAAATGAGTTTAGTAGATGATCAACAAACATATTCTGAGTTTTAATAAATGATGCTCAAACATATTCTTAGCGCCTCTCCAGCTGAAATTCTCATTTTAATTTGTAGAAAAACTATGATCGTTTCTGTTCAGTTTGAGAGGCATTTATGACAAGAAATTAGAGATGGTAGTTGCAATGTTGGACCAATTTAGGATGTAATGACTATTTTACTCTAAACAGTTAAATCATTGTTTATGATGAATAGGCAATTTAAGTATTTTATTGGTAGATCTTCAAACACTGCTGTCAACGTGGGTCTCATATGCTAGTGGGTAACAATCGGAGAATTGCTCAAAATCAACAAAAAAACTCTACCAGACAACCCCTTGATCATTAAGGGCAAGTGTCAAATGGATGTGTATGGATAGTGGTGTCAATTCTCATGCCTTTCTTTAGCACATACCTTAAAGATATTGACCTTTTCATAAAGAGGGTACGACAACTAGATTTAGTGGGAGACTTTGATGAAGATGTCAATTTAACAGCACAACTTGTTCGCTTAAATGCGAAGCAAAAACGATTATTTATTACTTATTATGAATAGTATTCTTCTCCTTTAAGAAGTTAAGATGTAAGAAATATCGAAAAAAAAATTATTATTTATATTTATATTTTATACCTTTCATTTTTATCATTTTTCCCAAAAAAAAAAAAAAAGAAAAAAAAACAGGAAAATTTTTTATAGATGTATTGTGACGAGATTTGAAATTTTTGTATCCATTTAATAAGGTAGACAAAACAGTAGACAAAACAGTAGTATTATGGTCCAAACATGCTCTAGAAACACTAATAAGATATATAGTAACTTTATCTTTGAGGTTTAAAGATAATTTAAGAAATTTAATTGGATTAGAGAAATTGTTCACTTATGAACTAATATAATAGTTTGAAATTATAGAAGTATTCATCAATGATATTACAATAAGGGCACTTTGAGATTTTGAACTAGAAATATGACTAAAAATATCAGAGTGACGTAACAAAAGGGTAAACGCGTTATACAAGAACAAATTTCGAGGATCAAATTTATTTTGAGAAGAGGTGGTTGAAATATCGCCAGATTATATAATTTTGTTATTAACGGACCATTAAGACGATTACACAAATCAAAATGGGGTTAGGTAATTATTTCATTAACCTTTAATTTAATGACAATTATTGACAAAAAGGCTCAATTAGGGTCGACGGCCCATGCTAGTTGAAGACTTTTATGAGAATACATTTTCGTAACTCACCAGCTAACTGAGAAGTAACACTGCCACCTGTTCTCTTAGTGCTTGTTTGGGAGAACTGAAAAGAATGTTAAAAAGTTGAGGTAAAAGTCATTAATAAATTTTAATTACACATTACATATGATCCCGCAATTATTATCCACTTTTTCACCAATAATCACCTTTATCAAAATCAAATTTTTAGCTATCCCAAACAAATGCGTAAACTGCGAAGCAAGAAACGTTTAATTATTACTTAATTATGTATCATATTCTGCTTTAATAAGTTAATTGGAAAGAATTATGAAACAAATAGCTATTTATTTATATATATCTTATGCCTTTTAGATGCGTTCAATATTATGGTTCAAACATGCTCCAGTAACACTACGTAAGATGTCAAATGATCACTTTATCTAAATATTTAAATTAGTGCCAAATATGTGAATTTAATTATTTAATTATATTTATTTACAATATTTAACACATTGACTCAATCTTTAATGCGTGGAGATTTGAGCGAGTTTAAGGAAATTATGGGAATTTAATTACTTGTTCAATCATTATTTATCATACACGCATACTCAAAGTTACAAACACGCGAAATTCAAAGTAGATGTGTGTAATTTATTTTGGGAATTAAATCACTATATAGTGAAAACTCAATCTAGAAATATTGATTTTGAAAAAAAATTTATAACTTATAATAAGTCCCAATTTCTTGAGTTAATTATGAAAAAGCAATAGTTCGACCCAACCAACACCTAAAGGGGGGGGGGGTGAATAGGTGTTTATGTGGAATTAAAATAATTAATTAACTGATGCAACAAGTCACATCAATTATACATTGTCTAAATTCATTCACATACTTTATCTACCTAAGTTGAATTACCGATTGAAAAGTAAAGAGCAGAAAGCAATAAAAACACAGCAAAATGTTGACGGAGAAAACCCAACTGGGTAAAAACTCCGGGCACAAGCCAGTAGAGATCCACTATAGAAGATATTGACTTACAGTACGTCAGAAATTACTGATTCTAACAATATTCTGACCTCCTTACTGTATCAACCACAGCTATCCTGGATTTTGCAGATCTGCGCCAAAATCACAGCTTTGAATATCTTCTACCTCCTGTGAATCACCAAGCTCTCCAGTTCTTCAAGCAATTTCCTTCCCGGATTTTCAAACAGATGATCTTCTGAAAGTTTATATGGAGATATGAAAGGGTGTTTTGGTTTTGTGAGGGTTGATGTTTTTATTTAAAGAACCATAAGAATCAATGATGAAAAAGATGAATTTATTGTTGGTTCTTGATCCTTTGGAAGTTGAGAGGTGTTGTTGTTTTAATGTTTGCCAAATGTCACCTTTAGAAAATCGGACATTTTGTTTATATAGTAGGTCGAATTTGGTAACATAGGGCGTTAAAAATTCGCGAGGCATTAAAATTACCAAAGGCCAGATAACATGATCGCTCGAGCGAGGTCCTGGCGTAACTCGAGCGACGTACCTTCGCTCAAGCGATAGGCCAGCGAAACTTCAGCGAGGTCAGTTCTGCAATTTTAGCTCTAGCAAGGTCAGGGCGAAACTCCAGCGACATCAACCCGCCGTTTGCATCTTCAAAGCATCCCACTTTACCCTAGACCTATGCTATGACCTTTATTAAATTGCAACTTTAGTCCCTGAACTATTTGACTTGTACAATTTAGTCCTTGACTTTACAATTTTGACAAATAGATCCTTTGGTCACAGATTGCCAATTACACATTTTCCTAACAAACTCCCCCTTTGGCATTCTGTGACAAAAATACATATGACAGTCAAGGACAAAGATAAACATGACTCCAAACAACCTATCTATTCAACTAAAGTAGCAAACTCTTGTTGAACCTGTTTCCTGAAAATCACAAACTCAAATACCAAGTGTAAAAGCATATGAAATGGAAACAGTAAACAAGAAATCGATCATATGTCATTAACCAGATTAAGAAGCAATAATAATGTAAGTCCAAAAACACCAAAAACATACATTAATATTGCCAAAACATCAAAAAACTTAATCTAGTCATGAAGCATAACACAATTACCAAAAAATTGAAGATCTATCAATCTATCTATCCAAATATCATCTATGCAAATGTCTATCCAAATGTCTACTCCCCCTTTTTGTCACAGAGGACAAAGGTCAAGACAATGAACTAACTAACTACGATGCAGCACCACCAGCATCTGAAGACTCAGCTCCGCTCTCAGCATCCGTGTCCTCCTCCATACTATCACGAATCCAACGCAAATGATGCTGACACACGATAAGAGCACGGCGAAAAGAAGAAAGCTCAGCGGACTGACGCTCCGACGCAGCACGTAACTGCGTGATCTCTGCCATCATACGAGCCTGCTGCTCGACCAAAGTAGACATCTGTCCCATAAGCGTCACCATGGGGTCCACGGGCAAAGCAGCCACCCCAGGAGCAGAAGTAGAAGGAGAGGGCGAAGGAAAGGTAGAAGTGAGTGGAGTGGTCGAAGGAAAAGCCGTACGAGGCGGGAGAAAAACACGAGAACCCCCTGTAAGAATCTCAGTAATAGGATCAAAGGGCTCCGAAGGATCAAAAACATCAATGGCCGCTGCCTGACCCGTAGCATGAGCAGAAGAAGAAGATGACTGTACATGGGATCGACTCTGATGAATGGTCTGCTGTCCTATCGGACGGCCTATGCGACAAGTCGAACCCTCTGGAAAGGAAGCACCCAACGACAAAGCAACCCTATGAATTAAGCAAGCATAAGGCAACTCGATCCGACTCCCAGGAGTACGAAATGAAGCCAGAATATTCTGGCACACAAAACTAGGAAAGTCGATCGAGTTCCCATGAAAAAGAGTATAAAGAAAACGGGCTCGCACCATAGGTAAAAAAGAGGCATGGGCAACCGGCCACAGGTTTGTACACACTATGCCCAAAAACACCTGACGATCAGTAGGTAATGACCCTGTGGCCATCGCCGAAGGCCCCCGATAGACGGGGTGTTCAAAAGCGTCGACCGAACAAGAGAATCGGCTGGAATAGAAGCAGGTAAAATATAGGGATAAGTCGGATGGGTAATATGAGGTGTACCTAAAGCATGAGCTACAGCTGACGGAGTAACCCTAAAAGAATGACCTCTAAGAGTAACCCGAAAAGACGAGCAATCGATATCATGAATGTTAGCATAGAATTCTTGAACGAGAAGCGGGAGAGGAGGCGAAAGACCAACAAGAAGGGGCTCCCAACCCCGGGAAACAAAAATGGTGGGAATATCTATAGGAAGGTCAGAGAGGATTACCTCACGCTCCATGAGAACGGGGCGTAAGGAGAACTGAAAAGTGAAAACCTCCTCAGCTGTAGCAGAAATGAATCTGGAACGACTATACGACGTCGAACCACTAGCTGGCTGCGCAGAAGGTCGAGAACGCTTACGAGCCATCTGACACATGGAGAGATGGAACTCAATGAGTAAGATGAAGAATGCACAGGGTACGATGCAATATGAAATGAAACACCGCACACACAAAGGACGCACGAAAGAGATGCAACGAAAAGCGTGAACGACCTTAAGATCAAACCAAGCATGATGGAAATATTCACCAAAAATATGTGCAAAAACACTCAACAAGTCACGTGACGAGAATGAAACAAAGACGGAATGAAGAGGAGAAAAAAAATGAAACACACAAACTAAGGAAAAACAAACAAAACAAAAAAGGGGACTTTCATCGAACACATGACGAGCGTCACTTCGGCACACAATTCCAAGCACATACGAGACCCAAGCACGTATCCAAGCATAGTCCCACAAACTACAATCCAAGGGCTTTAAAATAAAACAAACCACACATCAAACGGATTAACGGAATGCAAGAACGAACAACACGAACATGAACGAAAAACACGAAAATGCCATTAATAAATCAAGGAAGAACACACAATGTAATGGATTTTTTTGATGCAAAGTGCGAAGAATAACAAACAAGAAACGGATGAGGATAATAACAAGGAAAGAAGAAACAATCAAAAAAAAAAAAAAACAAATTTAGGAAAGAAGAAAAAGAGAGAAACAAAAAAGAAAAAAACAATACCTCAAACCGATGTCAAATTTTGAAATCCGGAAGCTAATGGATGTGAGGGGCTTCGAAATAGTGGAAGAAACAAGGTGAAGTATGAATTGTGAAGGAGTGAGAGCAATTTGCGAAAAAAAAGAGAGAAAAATGGAGAAGAAGTGCGCGAAAAAGGAAACTGGGGAAGTTTAAAAATACACTGTCGCTCGAGCGAGACGTGAGCGAAACTCGAGCGAAAAGCATTCTGCATTTGTTGCTCGAGCGAAGTGTGGGCGATACTCGAGCGAAGTTCAAATGTCAGAAATAGCACTAAAATTTTGAATATGAAGAAAAAGAACACAATTTTCAAAAAATGACGAAATTAGCCCCAAATCGTGTATTTTCAAAAATAAGACAAGGGACAAATCGTAAGTCCACACATAGTTCAAAATCCTGTGGAGTAAAGTGTATATAGAATATCATCGTGAAAAGTGCCACGTAGTCCATGCAAGTGAGATGCAAAAACTTTAAATCAGTGAGAACGGACACGTGAAAACAACCAGACAGAGGTGTATGTCTACCAAGTGACAGTCAAATCCAATTCCACGAGAACCTATATCAAATATTATGATTGTCACAATTTTACTCCCCCTAACTATATGATTCCAATATATATAAATATAT